>NC_083641.1:5721802-5771802 GCF_963576545.1 Limanda limanda
ATTTAAAGTAACAGTTTCACATTATAGAAAATATATATTTTTTTTTTCTTTCAGGGAGTTTGAGTAAATGAGAGGACTTAGAATGATCACATATAATCCAACACACACAACCCATGTAAAATCAATACATGTTGTATTCTACCTCTGTACCGAAAAAAAGAAGAAAAATAATTCTGAAGTAGCTCCAGAGCTTTAATACAGAACCTGACTACAGAACATTCCAAACCGGCAGGTTTAGAACCGGCAGTGCACCAGTAGTAATAATACAATTATGGGCTGAAAGTGCATAAGTAAACAGTGTACGAGAGCAATGTTGCAGTTTGCATTCTGCTGTTATGATATTGTACATGATGAGGTACACAGGCTTCAGATGAAAAATATGTTATGGAAAATTCACAGAAACTGGTGCAGGTGTGACTGAACCTTTTCTTCCCTGGAGGATCCGGATCCTGCCACAGCTCTCTTCAGCTACTGGGTCCTCTTTGCATTGATTTGCCCAGTTCTTCCTTTATTTTTATCTTTCTTCTGCAGACCATTTTAAATTATTCCTTTTCTTCTGACCTTTGTGACTACATTTTTGAATAAGCATAAGGCCATCCCTCACTCTATTACTTTATTATGGACCTTTTCTTTTTCCCTGTCCATTTGCAGCATCCACAATCTCTTGTCATCGTCTTTTCTAACTATTCTTTACATATTCTGTATACCATCTCTTGTCTCCCAGACTCCAGTGCAGAAGTGATGGAGGTTGACCATGACAGGCAGCTGGTGTACTGTGAGACCCTGTGTGTCTCATCTCTCACAGCACTTTCACCCGGCCGGGGGAACGGAGGCGCCTGCAGCAGCAATGCAGCCAGTTTGGGTCTGCTGGGGGCGGTGCAGCCCAGCGATGAGCAGGTAGCAACCAGGCTGTCTGCACCTGTGGTGACCACTCAGCTGGACACCCGCAACATCGCCTTCGAGAGGTAAGACACATCTCTCACTCATAAATACAGTCAGTAAGACTTAGGCTGTAAATCAAGCAATCTCTAATGTCTCTTCATGAAACTTTAGCACCATAAAACAAATTTAGAATTAAAAAAGGAAAATTCGTACACACTTGCTATGCATCTATGATCCTATTTATTATTTATTGATCTATTTTTCTGTGATGCGTCATAAAATATAAAACATAAGCAGGTGCGTTCACAGCGAACACGACGAGACGCACCATTACATTCTAATCAGAGAACTAGGGCTTCCTCCTAGTCCCACCATTTTGTGCTATTATATAACAATCAGAGATAAACAGCTATTTCTCCTCCCTCACTCGCTTCGCTGCAGAATTCGGCCACAGGACCAAGATTTTCATGTCGTCCATCTTTATATACAGTCTCTTTGGTTTGTTTTTAACTCTGCATAGCTTTATATACAAAAAACAAACCTATATGACACAGGAGACGAGAGGAACAACAAAAACAAAAAAAAACGTTGGCTATACACACTCTGGGGTTTTGCTGCCACTTGCATATATTGTCTTAAACAGTCAGTAGCTCATGATGGCTTTTGCTGCTAAAATTAGCTACTTTAACTAGTGTTGTGAAACAGACTTTAATCAGTGTCTATATTGAGACACTCTGTTTCAGCATTAAGCATTTAACACTTGTAGTTTCTATGTTTTCTGTGGTCTTTTTGGTACCTGACCAGGGGCTAGATGCAAATTAGCCTTCTTAGCTTGCTCTTGCTCATTTGCATTTTTCCTCTTATCTGTTGTAGAGAGGACAGCACATTCCGTGACAAAATTAATATAATCACGCTAAATTATTATTTTGTCATTTTCTTTGTCACATGAGCAGCTATAATGCAACACTCACACTTGCTCCCTTGGTGCCACTGCACTAACTAAAAACAAGTCCACTCTTCATCATGTCTGTCCTACGTGCACTGGTTGGCAATAAATGTCTAAAAAGCTGAAAAAGATGTCAGGAGTGAACATCAGTCAAAGTCAGTGGTGCAGGACATGCCATTTCTCTCTGACTCCCGGTGTAAACCTAAAAGTAGACAGAACATATAGGTATTGATCAACAGAATCAGTATGCAACATATTCAGTACTGAAAACATAGTACAACATAGTATATGCAGTCATAAGGCACACGTTGTGGAGGTAGTGAGGAACAAATTATCTTCAGGCTGTGTGAATCAGACTCATACCACTTTACAAAAAACTGGTCGAGGACAAAACTCATCTTATTCTGGTCAGGAGGTGAGATAAGACTGATGTGACAGAAAGAGAGAGGGGGATGGCGTTTTGGACAAAGAGGGATGGAGAGAAGAAAATGGTTTAAGAGGAAGGTGAATAGGGGATTGGAGAAAAAACAGGATTGAGGGAGAGTTTTGGAGGAAAAGAAATGAGAGAGAGAGAGATGAGAAGGGAAAAGAAGACATGCAGTGAGAAACAGCGAGAGAAAGATGAATGGGACTCGAGAAGAGGTGGGATAAAATACTATATGTGAGCCAAAACACTGATGGTTAGAGATGCAGGGACAGGAAGTGAATGTTAACAGATAAAAAGAAGTGAGTGAAGAAGAGGAGAATGACTCACAGTGGGCATGGAGAGGGGGGGGTGCAATCATCTCCCTGTCAGACGTGTACCTCAGTGTCACCTCTGTGCCTTTTCCTTGCTCAGCACATCTTTCTACATGCCAATAATCTATTTATGAGTCTTTACAGCGAACCACTTTGTCAACGACCCTGGCAGCACATCCACCTCTGGAGTTAACACGTCTTTACACAGACAAGCACAAAAATGATAGCACTGCAGTTCTGCAGTGTTAGGGTTGGGTACAAAGTACAAAGTTTAGAACCCTTAAAAAATCGAGACATAACTTTACGTGAGCATCTATGACCCCGCTAATGGCCTGAAACTCTACTGCACCCACTAGGGATGATGAGATGCCTGTTCAAGAAGTTTCCTATTATTATGAATCGATATGCTCGGTCATGAAACAAAAATAATAATTGGATTGTTTATAGCACACACCAATCGAACAGTAAGCACAACCTGGGCAATTTGGGGTTCAGTATGTTGCCCATGAACCTTTATAATGCTGGTGATCAAACAAACAACCTTCTGGAAAGTGAACAACCCTCTCTACCTCCGGAGCCACAGCCATGTTAGAGGATTACCTAATTAGTACAAACCATCCCAAGGAGGGAGCCAATCGCAGCTGATATTTGGTGAGACCTGGGGTACATCCTGAACAGATCGCCAGAAACATAAACAGAGACAAACAGCGATTCAGAATCACAGTCTTCAATTAACCTAACCTCAACCTGCATGTCTGTGGACTGAGGGAGGAGAGACCTTTGCAAATATGGGGAGAACATGCATTGTCCTCACAGAGAGACCCTGGCTGATCTGGGATTCGACCCAGTAACCATCCTGCTGTGAGACGACATTGCTTACCACCCACCACCGAATACCACTTTTTTCAAATGGTAATTTAAAATTTGGTAAAAATACCTAATGTTGGTTCGGAAATTGTACTAGTTCAAAAGTATAGGGGCCTATATAAGGGGGAAACACTCACTGCCTGTTGTGTGGTCCAGAAGGAGTTGTGATGTAAATGCATCATGTAGATGGGATATGCCTCACTAATTTCTGGGCAGACTTACTAATTACAAACTGAACAGATGATCTACTAACAACAAACAGAGACAATGGCTGCAATGTTTACATGCTGTATATTTTATAACGGAAAAGCCAGATCCCTGTGACTCGCAGCCTTAGGGGACTGTGTGTCATGTTAATGGTTTTCCTCCCTGGTACATTGCTTGGTTCAGGGTGATTATCCACACCAAATGTGATTGAAAGTGGAACAGAGTGGAGCACACTGATCTGACATGTGTTGAATCTGTGTTGCAGGAACAGGACGGGTATCCTGGGCTGGAGAAGTGAGAAGACTGAAACAGTGAATGGATATGAAACCAAGGTAGAGAACCCGGCTGCTGCGGCAGCTGATCTGTCACAGTGTCCAGAGAAAACACTGCTGTCACACATTAGTTTGATATTTCCTGAAAGTCCACTTCACTTGAAAAGTTTAACTTCCAGAATAAATCACTCCCCAAAGTTATTTTAAAACCACGACTGTATATTCAAGAACATTGCCTTCTACATTTTGAAATTATGACAGATGGAATTCGGGAAAACCTGTCATTTTAAGATGATACAACAATTATGCACAAATGCTTTAACCTCAGATCAGGAAAATTTATCAGTACGCCAAACACCAGATCTCAAATGTAGTTTAAAAACAGGTCCATCTATCATAAGCACTTGCATTGCTTTGACCCCATTTGTTTTCTTTGACCCCCTGGAGGGATCGATTGGAGACAAGTGTCAGACACACAGGACCATCTGTCTCTGGTGGTTTAAAAGCACTTCAGACGGGATCGGCTCTGAAATACTGCTGCCTGGAAAGCATCTATTTTCTGCATCATTGATTTAGAGCATCAAACATAAAAAGACAAATCTTGTGTAGGGGGTCTCCTCCCGGAGACTTTTTACCTCCTCCTTTCCCTCGTCTGTCTCCCAGTGTAAACTCAGAATCAGTATCTTGCTAAATTTTTTAGCAGTATTTTCTTTTTATGGTCACTAGTGAGGAATCATTGTTCAGTACTGTGGACTGTAACTTAAAGACGTTGGCCTGTATTCTGCAGACATTAGTGGTGTAATGTTCATTCAATTCATGGCTTGGTGTATTTGCTTTTATGGTCACACGTCTGCTCACTGATCATTTGAAGAGTAAAAATGAAGGCACGCTCAAAGCAATATGATGCATTTAAATTGCAGCTACAAAATAAGTTTGATGGTTCACTGACTTGGAACATGGAGAATGCCGGTATCTCTTTTCACTCCCACTCCCTGAACGTCTGTTCTCGCTATTTGTACGTTACTCTGGTGAATCCATCTCCTGTGAGAAGTGTGCAACTGACTGAAAGTCGCAACTTATATTGTCCAGCAAGTTCAAGAGTGAGGCCGAACTATAGATCCCAGAAAAAATCCTGAGGGCCCTTTCACACCTTCTTTTCAGTTTAGTCCACATCAAAATAACAAGAGTGAAAGATGGACCACAGTCCGGACCAATCAACCAAAAGTTTGTCCGACCAAAAGAGATGGTCTCTGTTTGGATGAAACTGAACCATGGTTTGGTTAATTTGCAAAAACATTTATTTGGGTGTGTTTACTATGCACTTTATTAAAAAGTTAGAAAATACATCAGCCTAATAGACAACATCGGATGCACAAGTACAGGTAGGCGTAGACCACAGGACGTACATATGTCACACAAAACTTCATTGAACCTCACATTTGGTTGCAGGAGGCCCTTTTGCTCAGTTAAAGTGACAGCATTGCTTTAATATTTACATTTGCTCGATGAGTCAGTATCACTTCTTTGCCGCCATCAATCACCTACAGTATCTTTATGTGTCCTGTGTATTGTTTGTACTCAACATTGTTGTTTCGCTCTTTAAGACTTAAATTACTTTTCCACATTTTCTGAGAACTGCTTGTAATCACAAGACAGAAGTGATGTATCACTTCTATTTTGGCTCTCAAGATGTAGACCCCACCATAATCCCAGCGCTAAAACATTGTTTGGTGGAATTTATTTTAATTTGCTTTCTATCTGTGGTAAGTGTTGACAGAACTTGTTATAAAACACTACCCCTCCCAAATCCAAAACATGTTACAGAGATTTCTGAGTTTTATAGCAGTTTTCTGATTATAGAGGTCGAGCAGGGAGTTTGACCTCTCTGGGGTCGCACTGAGTTACATCACGATGTATGAAAACATTACTTTACAATTCCATGCTGAAAAAAAGTGTGGCAGCAAAAAATAGCCAAATACTATCAATCTACATTGATGTCATGCTACAGTTTAAAAGAAAACGCATTCAACAGTACAATGTGTATTTTATTTTCAACATAGAAGTCAATGTTATTTAATATTTAGGACTATAAGTCAGTTGAATAATCCTGTGAGAAGTGGGAAGGAAGTAAAGCCTGAGTCTCTTTCAGGTTTATGCTGCATCCAACGTGGAGCTGATCACCAGGACCAGAACTGACCATCTGTCCGACCAGAACAAGAACAAGACTAAAGGTGAGTCGCCTTATTTCACTACTCTACTGCAGCTCCATCAAGCATTTCTTCATGTGGAGCAGCTGAATTCTCCATCATCATCTCTGTGCCACAACTTCTCTGATTAAAGACTCACTGATCCTCCCTCTCTTCACCTGAACTCAGTGAGCTCACCACAAGGCTCCAGCCTACAGGCGGCAACGTTCACTCACTGGCTCCTTCTCGTGTTCTGGTTCAGATCGTATATCAAACAGGATTATCATTCCTCCCTCTTCAAGCTGTCGCTGTCAGCCAGGATCATCTCTCTCATGCTCCTCTGAGAGTTTCACGTCCCTAAGTCCCAATCACCATCTGCACTTTGCTAATAGCCAGGAGAGAGGTGTTCTGAGAAGCGCTACATATAATACGTAGATACATAGAATTCTTCCTCGTCATTAGTCAGTCCTCCTCAACCAATTCTACAAAATACTGTCACTTTGTGCTGGACCTTGTGTGCAGAGTTTTTTCTAAACAGTATATAATGCAGAGTTAAGTAACTTTGTGTTTATCCTACCTGGTTAATCTGCTGTGAACACTTTATAGTCAATGTTTTCCATCGAATGAAACTGAATTACGATTCACGTGTTTGGTTTATATATATATATGTTTGAATAATTTACTGAGCTGATGTTATGTTTTTATGGATGCGCTCTGTTAAACAACCAACACACTGGTCGGACTCAATTCTTTCATAAAAGATCTGTAATTCTGCTTGGTACAAAGCAGTACAGCAGCGAAACCAATTTGCTTTTACTTTGAAGAGGAAGTGATTCTATTATTATTGCTACCCTGACAGATCCACAGGAACCTATGAATGTCTGTATCAGTCCAATATGTTGAAATTAAAATGATTAAATTATCAAGATCTTTGTGGAATTAGTAGGTAGATATACATAATGACTCCAAGAGCAAATCATTAGGCCAAAGTCAAAATGTGGACTACACCACCGACACCAGCAGTAATTAATGAGCCTTCATCACTCTTCACTTCGTGGTTGTTGAGGACGACCGAAGCACCAGAGCTGTCTGAAAACACAAACCACTAATAAGCTACTCATATTACTTCTCTGCTCACATCTCTCATTTCTAACTGAGCAGCCGCTCCTTTAATGTGGGTTCCTTAAAAAGACACTGAAATATTATGTCCTCAGTCTGCTTCTTACTGTGAATGATGGCTCCTGCATGAGAGCAGCTCTGATTTCATTTCCAGTGACATATTTCAGTTTCTTCTCTCTGCTCTCCTCACTGGAGAGAATATATTTCCTACACACAGTCCCTGTCTTTATGGAGTAGATTTCAGAATTGTTATATTTTTATAAATAATACAATTAAAGTTTGATTGTTGCTCATTTTGTTATAATTTTTAACGTTATTGAGAATTACTTACAATATTGCAGCCTAGTTTTCAGGGATGTCAGGATCCAACCAGAAAAGTGTGGAGCTTGAAGGACTCTTGCGAGTACCTGTTATTTTTTTCAATCACTTTGTTGTTTCGTGTTTAACTCCAGAAGCTTTAACTCCAGAGATTTCTGTTTCTGTAAGCATAAACAGTCCAACTGTGACAGCTTTGATTTCTCACATTCATCTTTATGCACTCTTACACTGTGTTTCACTGACTATTTTGAATAATGTTCACGCTTCACATAAAACAAAAAAACATTAAGTTTTGTACAAAGTGGCTTTGCTTATTTCAGCTCACTGTCTTGGCAGATGCAAAACCACAGCACAAAAGATTGAGTTCATTAAATAAGTTTGCTTGAGCAAACAAACAAGAGTATTATGAGACAGTTGCAGCTGAGATTCCCGAAGCGATTCTTCATCATCTCATTCACAAATATGTGACAACTCTTTAAGGTTTAAGTAATCAGTATTGTACATAAGCCTGAGTTTTTAAAACCCATACGAACAGGACTTAATTCGCACTTTATTGTGTAACAGCTAAATTCCCTCAGCCTAGCTCATCACTGTGTGTCTCTGAGCAGGTGGGAAGACGCCACTGCAGAACTTCCTCGGTATCGCTGAGCAACACATGGGCCCAAACAACGGGGTGAGTCCAGCTGTTATCTGAAGATCTTTCATTTCAGTGTTGGGGATGTCCACAGTCTATTGTGATTTTGGCACATTCGCTCTGACTAAAAGATAAACCTATTCGATTTTGGGGCTGGGGGGGGTCAAAGGTCAAGGTCCCATTCCAATGAATGTGAAATATGATGAATGCCCCAAATAAATGTATTTTCCTCTTGCACAATCCACTTGGACTCAATAATGACCTGACTACAATTTATCTGAAAACATGTTTCTTCTTGTGAATGTGGTATCTTAGACTAAGAGCACCTCATGGGAAGCTCACATGTTTCCTTGGACTCATGGATTAGGAAATGACATCCAGAAAATTAATGTAGATGAAAACTGCACAGGTCGGCAGACACACACACCCACAGTGCGGTATTTTTCACTTTCTTTATCGTTGTGAGCATTGATGGATATTTCAGGGATTTGATTGAATTTTTCTAACTGATATCTATGAGTGTGTGCAATTTGGTGCAACCTGATTTAATCAAATCTGACTGTTGAGCCTTGGTGGAGGTATGCTTTCTGTTGAGAGCCATTCTAGTGTTTAAATACAAGGGATTTTTTCAGGGGAATGAGAAAATGTCAAAAACAATTCAAATCTGATTTTAAAAAGTTAAGAGATTTGGAAGGTATGAGGGTTCTCAACTGAAAAAAGTGGCGTGTTTTGCTGCTATGAGCTACAGTATAGTGGACACTATCCAATTGAGAGTAGCCATCATAGTGACAATAGTAATAAGCATCAACAATGTGACCAATGAGAGGGAATTATCCCGTCCAGTCTCTGCATCCTATCCCTCCCCTCTGCAGATGGACACTGAGTGTATGAATCAGGCTGAGTTCACTGTGTCAACAGGAGAGCATGTCTGCAGAGTAAAACATCCACTCCAGCCTGCTCTCAAATATTGATTATGTTTTGGTTGATTTGTCTCTGCTGGTGAACATCTATGACTCATACCTGCTTCCTACACTTCCTTCTGTATTCTGACTTTCCACTCTTTCCCCCCTTGTTGTCCCCTCTGCTCTTTACAATCTTCTCCCTTCTCGCTCTCTCTGCTCAGATTTTTGTGTAAACCAGTTTTGTAATTGGTTCCAGTTTTGACAAAATCTACATTTTAAAATGGGCCATTGATGATTACCTGCAACCTTCAGGAAAATAAAGTATTTTGCAGCCCGTACCTCTTTCGGTAATGACGTCTTACTTTTAACAGATTTAATAAAGTCACACAACAGTTGACAAGTGAGTAATTAATTAGTTCTGGAACCCAAGAGAAAAACTGCTTTGTCATTTGTTCTCGAATTGGAGCTGAAGTGTAAATCTTTCTCCTTCACCGTGCCGTTAAAAATGTCAGTATAGGAAAGCCTTGAAATCCCAGTGGGAGCCGAGATGTTTTTTCTGTTACACAGCAGAGAATAATAGTTTTAAAAGCCGGAAATCTTTGCTCTTTGTAAAGTAAATTGCACATCACTGGTTGTGTTGGGGAGGTGCAGTTCACTGGAGCCAGAAAAAGAAGTCAGACAAGAAGAACATTTTTAGACAGTAAATTAGACAGATTTGCCGTTTCTGTTTGAAAGAAAATCAGGAAATCCAATCTCCTGCAGCAAAAACAGGTCAACACTGTATAACAGGGACTAAACCTTAGCTTGAGGAACCTGGATTAAAACAAAGATCTGAGCAAAAACAAAATGGTGCTTTCACTTGGAAAACTCATGAGAACTCCACCTCAATTTGGAACTATTGAACTATTAAAAAAGTAAATGGCGCTTTTCTAGCTTCAAATACACTCATTGTAAAATACTTTTACAGCAAAACTGTCTTCCCACATCTCCCACTGAAGTGAGCACCACAGGAGCTACTGTCAAAATACAGATGATCCACAGAGGACGGACAAAATCTTAACTTGACTTACAAATATGGTTGGAATGTATCAAAAATGTCGGATAGGGGTGGTGTCCAAAAAACATCAAGAGGCAGGGTCCATAAACATACCTTAGTCAGAAACTCAAACACTATAAACACAACAACAAGGAAAACTCGGAAACTAATGACACAAATGGAAACAACACATCCTATTATATTGACAAACAATCCTCTCCTGTGCAGATTTTATTTCACTATATGAGATGTGCTTGTAGAAGGAATGTTGAATGTTAATTCTGTTCATTGTTTACTATCTGCAGGCCCTGGTCACCCAGATGTCGACTCCTGCGTTGACCAACCCTGCGGCACTGACTGCCGAGGAGTACTTCAACCCCGGCCTGTCACCGACTCAGAGGGACATCGGCCACCAGTGCCAGCTCACCACCAAGACCCAGAGGTGACAGCGACTGACAGGGAAACAGACAAGCAGCCGTGCAAACAGTGAAGTCGCCCTCCAAGCAGGCCGCCAAGTGCCAGGGCAGCCGGGGCCGACAGACGCACAATAGGCAGACACATGCACACACACGCACACACACACACACACTTATACATACACACATACACAGGCAGAGTATAATCAGCCATCCATGACAGCTGACCACCAAGATCCTAAAATGAAAGTGTGATTCACACATAAGAGTCTTTCACTAACACACACACATTATGAGGACACTCATTTGGCATAATGCATTCCCCATCCCCTAACCCTAAAACCTCAACCCCCAAGCTGCCGTTAAAAAGTGGTTCAGAAATTAAGGACCCACCAAAATATATCAAAATGTTGTCACTCTGCAAGTTCTTGGCTCAAATGGTCCTAATGGCTGTACCAGTAAACCCACACACTCCCACTTCAGGAGTAGCTTTTTTACAAAGCTGGTAAAGTGGCAGCGACAGACTGTCACTGACAGTCTGTCGCTGCAGTATATCACAAATCTCTGGCACGATGACTCATGACAAATCGTTTTTATGTCAGGATTTTACAAAAAGAAACAAAACAACATTAAGCCGAAGAAACCCTCAGTGTTCTTTTAAAACGTGAAGTCAAAGAAGGATTTAAAAACTGCCTGGGGTCTCCAAATCAAATGACTGGATTATTTTTGAAGCATCTGTTTGAAATGTTATTTTTGTAGCGTAGCTAATTATAATGCTTTTCGATGTTTTACCCATGAATCACATTCAGGATTTGAGTATCATACGTTATAACTCACAGATCTGAGTTGTGACGTTGTATCTCTTTCACCAGCCAACACCAGCCGTCTGGTCATCTGCCCTGTGTTTGTCTGACTGGCCATTGACCTGTCTGTCAGTTTCATTGCTCTGTAGCTCTTAATACAGAGTGGCAGATGAGGAGGAAGTCTTTGAGGTTGCAGAGCTGCCTCTCAATCCTGTCTTCATTATCTGACAAGTTAAAATATAAGCATTGATTGGCCTCATTGTGAACACGCCTCAGCAGCTTGTGTACAGTCTGTGTTGGCTGATGTGATCAATGTCTTTTGTGTACCTCTGGCCAAAAGAACTAACTCCTTAAGTGACACCACAAGTTGTTATATTGAAAGTTGGGAATCATATATGATGAAGCTCACCAATAATCTCTTCCTGCATTACTGCCCAGTATGTTGACTGCATGTGTTTGTCTCCAGGTTTAAAGCCAAGCTGTGGCTGTGCGAGTCCCATCCTCTGTCCCTGGCAGAACAAGTGGCGCCCATCATCGATCTGATGGCCATCTCCAACGCCCTGTTCGCCAAGCTGCGTGACTTCATCATGCTGCGCCTGCCGCCTGGCTTCCCAGTCAAGATCGGTGAGCGCCGGGGAGAGCAAGAGGGATGGAGGGAAGGAGGCTGTGAAAGGAGGTTTATAAACAGGGATTAAGGGAAAGAGAGGTGGACAAACAGACATTAGAGAAGATTGCAAGCTCGATTGATGAATCGCTCATAACTCAGACCAAAGCCCAACAGTCCCCTCATATTCAATCAAGCTGCACCAAATTTCACAAACTCATAGATATCAGTTCCCTTAATATGACTTCAAGATCCATGAATTATTCCCTGGGAAATCGTTAAAAAATGTCAAAAAAGGCCAAATATCTCAATGTTAAAGAAAGGGATAACAAAGATTCCTGGATCCGCCCCCTGATGCGGATCAGCAACAAAATTTACTGAGCCATTCCACATGCTTTACCAAATTCCATGGTGATCCTGCTAACAACCAAACAAATCAAGCAACACACAATTGGACAGGGTTGAAAACATAAGCCCCTTGGCAGATAAGAGCATGCATTGTTAACTGGATGAGGAGACAGGTAGAAAGACGCAGGGTACAGACCACTGGATTTACAATGTCCTCTTCCTCGTCTGCTTGGTCTCCACTCCCTGCAGAGATCCCTCTTTACCACATCCTGAACGCCAGGATCACGTTCAGCAACCTGAACGGCTGTGAGGAGGGGACGGGGGTCCGTGCTGACAACGAAGTGGGCGTGGACGGGGACGGGCAGAGAGACATCCCCAGGACAGACACACCGTCTCCTGGCAGCGACTCCTCCAGCGTCTCCAGCTCCAGCTCCAGCTCCACAAGTGAGAGCACACGCCCACACGGTTCTGATGTATCCCACATCTCTTCTGACATCTTCTTCCTCAGCTGAAGAATAGGTCTCCACTGTAGAACTCGACACATTGTTGATTTTGGTTTCAACTAGGGTTGCAAAATTCCGGGAATATTCAAAGTTGGAAACTTTCCATGGGAATTAACGGGAATATACTGGAATTAACGGGAATAAACTGGAAATGTTGTGGGTAATTTATACTAACTGTATTTACCTTGTCATATAAAGACATAAATATAAACATTTTGTTTTGTCATAGGCTGATTTGAGCCCTGAGGAAACTTTGGGCACTTGACTATATGCTTCTGCATCCTTGTGTCATTCTTAACATAGGTCTTAGCACAGTATTTGCAAATGTACACAGCCTTTCCTTCTACATTGGATGGGGTGAAATGCCTCCACACATGAGATAGTGCACGTGGCATTGTTCTGTAGAATAAGATAAGAAAAAAGTTTGTAAAAAAACACTAATGCAATGCCAGAGATATAAATAGTTTTTTTTCTTGAAAATTCCCAAAATTCCCGAGCTAAACTTCCCATGGAAAGTATCAGGAAAGTTTCCGAAAATGTACCATAAACTTTCCGCCTCTTTGCAACCCTATTTTCAACACACTCTTGTTGTAAATCTTCACTTCATCCGGGCAATGCCTCAGATAATTGAGTTTACGGTTGCTTGATAAAGTTATGAGCAGTGTTTATCACAGGCTCAGACGGCAAGGTTATGTCGTCCGTGTTGTGTGTAAAATGATGACTTACACTTTCATCGTCCTATCACTTGATCACAATCCCAGCAGCCATATTTACACCTGCAACCATGCAGAGGGGAAGACTATTTACCGTGCTGCTGCTCAGAAGGAAATCCTGTTTGTTATCTTGCTGAAGTAGCATGTCTTCAGTTATTTACACACCGCTGAGTAGTGGATTTATTATGGCAACAACAGTGTGGAGGGAAAATGAGCAATTGCAGCTTTTTTGCAGTCAGGATTTCTCTTTCCTCTTTCCTTATCCCTCGCTTCTCCTTTAGCCCGTTGTCGTCTACTGCACTTTGAGATAACACTCCTTCCCCACTCTTGCCCTTTGCCTTCCCCCCTGTGTTGTGTAGTGTCGTGTCGAGCCGGAGAGATTCCCCCATGTGTGTTCGAGCCCCCGCCTGGATACACCATGCTAGGTGGCAAACAGAGAGACAGCATGAGGGAGGAGGAGGAAGACCTGCTGCAGTTCGCCATACAGCAGAGTCTGCTGGAGGCCGGCTCCGAGTACGACCAGGTGGGCTGGTGCTCCTGAGGGGATTAGCTTCAGCTCGGAAATTAAAGACAGCTTGAAACAAAATTTTGTTTAAAGGGATAGTTCACCCAGAAATGAAAATTCAGTCATTATCTTCTCACCACTACGCCGATGGAGAGGGGGCTGAAGTGTTGGATTCCACAAAACACTTTTGGAGTTTCAGTTGTGAACAGTGTTGGAGCAGAATCAACAACTGAAGTTACTGGTGACCAAATATTCAGAGGTTTGAAGAGAGAAAAACAGAAAAAAATGTACATGCCTCCATGCTGCTCGTGTGGTGTCATCCAAGTATCTGCAAGAACAGATATCCATCAAAAAAGAATTGAAACTAGTTAAGCCACTTCTGGTGGACTAACACTTTACCCCTGAGACTCCAGAAGTGTTTTGTGGACTCAATCACCTCACCCATCCCTGCATCGGCATAGTGATGGGTAGATGATTGTTGGAATTTTCATTTTTCTTTCAACTATTCCTTTAATGGATAGCTCATCGAGTCTCACCCTCTTGGGTCGTTATGTCAAGCTTTCTGTTCTCACCTGGCATAAAGGTAATTTTCTAAATTGATGGTGCCATTCATTGTAATGTTTGCAACGTTCAAGGCCTTGATTTCAGACAGAATCAGGCTTCTCTTTCAGGCTGAAGGCTTCTGATTTTGTCAACGGTCACTGGCAGATTTAATCGGGTAGCTAATGTTGTCTCCATGAGTTAGTCCCTTAACTTTCTTCTGTCGTTTTTGGATTTGGAAAGTTTAGAAAGAAAAGATACTGACCTCTAAATGCCTGTAAACGATAGATTAAAAATGACAATGTCACAAATGATATCTGAACACTAGCACTCAGCAGAGCGCATACCTCAGTCCACGTAGCTGTACCCAATTTCACACACTTCTAGATAGGAACCGCTAAATATGCCTGATTGTTTCCATCAAGATCCATGGATTGTTCCCTGGAAAATCAGTGCAAATGTCAAAAAAACTTGCAATGTTAAAGAAAATGATGAATCTGGATCTGCACCAATCTTCAAAAGTGATGGAAGGGGCCAGGCATACAGCAAGAGCCTGAAACATAATAATAATTATAAATATATTGTGCTTCACACTTAAAAAACACAAGTAAAAGAGTAAAAATAACTTTAAAACAAAATAGGCATAAAAGAACACACTTGACAGACAATTTAGCATGATCGTGCATAAAAATAATAAAAACAAGAATTTAGTCAAATCAGGCAAAACTGTACGTATGTTTTTGATTCAGAGGAAGCTACCGGCTCAGCCGTGTTTCTTCAGGCAGGATGTTCCAGAGCCTCAGAGCTCTTATTTCAAAAGCTCTGTCCCTCTAAAGTCCCTGCATCCTGCTGCCAAGAGACCATCACAGGGTCTGAGGTCCTCGGGCAGTTGCCTTCTTTGCCCAGTTCCTTATTCGGCCTGCGTCCGGAACTGTATTTAATATTTGATATGCATTTAAATGTACTTAAAAACATGCTCAATCACAGGAGAGTTGTTTAAGCTCCTATCAACAGCAGCATCAGTTATTCATATTGAGTGTGTGTACTTCTGCTTATGTGGTTTACAGTTCAGTCAGTTCATAACTCAGAATGAAGCCGGCTGCCTGTCTCTGAGCTGCATGTGTGTGTCTGAGACGTACTTTACAAACTTTACCAGGAAACAGCCTGTAGGGAGGGAGGATTCCTATTTCACCTGCCTCATCATTTCTCTGTCTCTCTATACATCTGCCCTTCCTGTGCTAGCTCTCTTACTTCCTGTGCGGCCTCTCCTTTGTGTGTGTAGGTGACCATCTGGGAGGCGTTGACCAACAGCAAGCCAGGGTCACACACCCTGTCCTGTGACCCGAGTCGTCTCGACAGGTAAGACTTCAAAAATCTTAGTCTCATTTGGCGTTCCCCTGTCTTCTCCTTCTGTGTTTTGTTTTCATCTGCTCGGTCTTCATTTCTTTGTCCTTCATCCAAAATGAAACTCCTGTTTGATGACTGAACCAACCAGGGGCTGCACAAAGAGTTGGATGAAAGGGACAATTGTTTAAAATATAAAAATCTTTATCGTGAACCTTTAAAAAGAGAAAACCATAAATCGTCATGAGAGTCAGGACAAAGGCGATAGGAGCTGCTGTCCCTTCAGCCTCATTGTCTCCGACTTCCTCTCACTTCTGTTAAGTATTGTTATTCTTCAGTGTCTTGAATCCTTCCATTGTGTTTTTTCCATCTTGTCGCTCTCTCCTGCCATCCCTGAGTCACATCCTGTATTCCTGTCCCTCCCCCCCGACTCTAATCTCCTATCCATCCTGCTGTTCTCTCGTCTGCTATCCACTGCTCAACTTCAAATGTGTGTGTGCACTTGTTTTTGTTACCTCTTGAGGTCCTGCACAAACACTGATCTCGTCTGGACCAGTAAACCTCATGCAGACCAAAGCCTGGTCCTGATGAGGCAGAGCGTCACTTCTCAGCTCCTGGCTAAGATCTGGTTATTATTGAGATAAGGTTGTTGGTTATGCTGCCCACAATGAATTGGAGTCAGTGCAGAGTCCTAACAAGGATAGCTGCACACGTCTCTCTCTCTCTGTGTGTGTGTGTGTGTGTGTGTATGACAGAGAGAGAGAGATTTTCTTGCTCTCACAGTCCACAGTACTGCTGTTGACTGCTGTTGTCACAAGCACCTAACACCACTTTATAGCGCATCCTGATCTTTTTTCTTTTCTCTGTTTTAATGCAAATATTGGAAAGAGTTGTCAAGGTGTTTAAAGGTGTAATAGCTCTGAATCCATAAATCGAAATTAAAAAATGTAGCTCAGATAAAACACATGAGGTGCTAATGGGAAAATGCTGGAACACTCAAGAGGAGACGAGATAAGGTGTCTCAGAACAAGAGGAAATACAGAGACTGAACAGGTGAAAGGACTCAAGGAGGGGCAGGACATCAATGGAGGGGAGGAAGTGGTTTTCCATGTGGTCTGTGTCTTTCGCTCTCCACACCGACTTTACCTGCGACAAGCAAAGTGTGCTCAAACGGGATTGGTCAAACCAGAGACGGGAACTAGAAGAAAAGTGCACACACAGAATGTGTTTATAGAGAAGCATGATTTAGAATGGGTGCCCATACATTTTATATAACGTCCACACATATGAATTCTTTCAGTCGTGGATCAGTTTTTTTAAACCCGTCTTCTTCTTTCTCCTTTCCCCCACACCAGGACTCCCCAGCACAAGCCCCGCCCCCCCACCAGCCTGTCCTCCACGCCCTCCAAGAAGCAGTCGACCAACTGCAGCTATGGCGAGCAGCTGCGCATCGCCATGGAGATCTCGGCCCGGGAGCTGGAAGAAGCGGAGCTGCGGCGGCGGCAGGAGGAGGAGGAGCTGCAGCGCATCATCCGGCTGTCGCTCATGGACAAATGAGAGGGGTGTGGCCCAGGGGGGGGCGGAAGAGGGTGGGACAGTGGCAGGTGTCAGAAGGGAGGGGTCTGGAGCATGGAGTCATGGGAGAAAAAGGGAAGTATAGGCAATTTTAAATCTTTAAGCACATCTTGTAAGTGGCTGGAAACAATCAGTCTTAGTGGCTTGGCAGTTCTCTCCCATCACCTCAGCCAGACCTCTCTCCCAGGAAGCCATACAGTGACCCAGCTGTCCCACGGCCTCAGGCAGCCAAGAGAGGGACGCCTTGTTCCCTCCGTCTGAGGCCACATGGTTCTTTTCTTGACCAGTGCCAGTTTACAACCAACAATACATCAAGTACATAATTTTAAGAATGCCTCCTCGGATGAGTGAGTTGTGTTTGCAGGTCTGTGTGTGTGTATTTCAAAACCAGCTCAGCACAGGGGTCAACAGGGACCTCACCTCCTGCCCTGTTAATGTAGTGTGTTAGGCCGCCTCTGTGCTCCAGCACCAACACACACTCACTGAGTCGTGAGTTTTTAGGTCCTCACTACGAGGAGTCGGGGGAGAGGTGGTGTGGAGAACACTGTCAGCTTCTTCATTTAAGGTCGGTCAAGTTGAGTAGAATGATGACAAACTTCCTTCGTTTATACTAAAAGACGAATCGAGAACAAAAATGGACATTTCCTTTTTTTTTATTTGCACAAATTTCAGATGTACTGTACTTAGCTTGTGGGTGGATCACATATATGACTGTTAATGGATGTAGACGATGAGTTTGAGCACAAAGAATAAACTCAGGCCGGCTCTAGTTATGGCCTGACGTTAGACTTTCAGGAGCACAGATATGACGAGATGTGTGTGATAACTGTTCTAGTATGTGACTGCGGAGGACTCTGTGTGTGTAATCCAAACAATAAAGGGACAATGCTTTGTCAGTAGATCATGGAGAAGATGAGTTAGTGAAGGAGATGCTGTATATTTGCATCTTCTCACCTGACATGAGTGGACCATTCCTCTGTTTGTGTGTCGTCACGTTTACAGTGTGTGTACAATATTTCAGCATGGTCTGCACCCAAGTGAGGTTGAGCTTTTTTGTCCAGCCTGGAGACCTGCAATATTCACTTCAATTAATATTTAAGTTGTATAGCGAACAACATTCATTATCTACATAGTAAGGATGAGACTGTACAATATTCAAAGAGTCAAAGTTCACACAATGAGCAGAACTTTGACGAATGTGGTGAGAAAACAACTCTTAACCTCCAATAGGACCAGACTCTGACTGGTCAGAAGAGTTGGGCGCCCATCTGCCTGGACCGGTGGGGGAGAGCAGAGAAAAATGGGGGAGAGAGGAGAGGTGGGTGGAAAAGAGGGGAGGGAAAGAGAGGGGAAGAGAAGGAGATTTTCTAACCTCCATATCCCACTGGTTATTATAATGAAAATAATAAGAGTGATATTTATAATAATGATAATTGTTGACTAGTATCAGATCTAGATCCTGCAGCTCTGGAGAGGGAAGGAGAACAAAGAAAGAAAGTTACTGACATGTAGTAATGTGATAGATACATGGGGCCAGAGAGAGAGAGAGAGGTGCTCAGTGCATGATGGGAGTTCCGTGAGCAGTCTAGGCCTAAAGAAGCAAAAGGTCTTAAGTTTAACCTTACATGTAGAGTCAGAGAGGTTTTACTCCACGTCGAAAGCTCACCAAAAACAAGCTGGGAGCAAAAAATGTAAAATCACACCAAACAAGAAAAAAATTTGGCAAGATTAAAGCTCTCATAGTTGTGACTGTGTTGTTACTATTGCAGGGCTCAAGGCTGCCTAACACTGAGAAACATGTTTAGTTTCAAAAGACGGGAGGAGAGGAGCAGCTTGTTCCTGCTTCGTTTTTATATTATTTCAATGAAAGAAATGCAAAACTTTCACACGACAATATCAGCACAAACTGAGGAGAACCACCTCTGCCTCCTCTATTATTTAAGCTTGCCTGGTTGATAAGAAAAATATATTTTCTTTTCTTTTTTTTTACTTTTTAAAAAAAAAATGTTGGAGAAATGAGACAGTCAGATGTTTTCATGGTGAATACTTGGAAGTGACCTCAGATAATGATTCAAATAAAGAGACTTCTTCTCGAGCAGCAGTCTACGAGTGGGTTACTTTTTCTTTCCTTAATCCTTTTTCAAATTACAGGCAGCTTTCACATGCTTTAATTCCCTTGACAACCCCCCCCCCCCCCCGAACACCACCACCCCTCACACTGCTACTTTCTCACTCTGGAACTTCATCTCTGGTCCTCTTCAGTTGAAGGTGACAAAAGCAATTAATATCTCAGGAGATATGAAAGCTGCAGCGTCAGTCAGCGCCACAGAGGGCCGCTCTGTTTTCAGCAGCTCCCGCCTCCATCATCCTCCTGTGACATGGATTCTCAGCCAGATCCAAGGGTTTTCTTTTCTCTTTTTTTTGTGCCTGTAGTTATTTTAGGCTTGACGGCGAGGAAAAGGACAGCTTACAGATTCTAAACCCCTCTAAGAATTACAACTCCCATCACCCAGGCTGCTTTCACAGAGGGGGAGTGGGAAGTGTAAAAATGAAATTACTTTCTACGTGAATCAGCCCCCGGAGCCGACTCAGTCCAACTTTATGTATCACATCGGGATGGAGGAAGCACTGGGCTGTGTGTGTGTGTGTGTGTGAGGGGAGTTTGCAAAAAGCCACAAACATAAAAACATGATGTTTGTGTTAGAGATGCTGAGAGCATCAGCATGCAAAGAGAAGGACGTCAGCCATTGAACTCAGGGAAGACAGTCAATCCAAACGTCTCTGCTGCCTCACTGTTTCAACTACTGCCCTTTTCATGATGGTTCAATTTGGTCTTTCTTCTTTCATCTGCTCAGTCTTTTTGGTCTTTAAATGTTATTCTCTGTCGGTCACTGCTGTAATATGATCTGTGAGTGTGTGTGTGTGACAGCAGGATAACCGGTGGCCTACAACTCACTCTTTAATTACCCACATGAAACACTAGGTAAAATGTCAGCCTGAAATAAACTGCATCGAGCACCGCTGGAGATCATTTCCCCCAGGAGACGGGACCGACTTGATCAAAGGCTCAGTAACGCATTTAAAAATGACAAGTGGAAAGTATTTCTGTTAACCCAGAGGTTTGGAGGATTTGCAGTAATATGTGTTTACCATAGATTGCATATAAAGATGCTAACACACATTTTTACTGCATTTTACTCATTTACAAACCTTCTCTATTCCCTATTTAAAGCCAGCAGGTGGCAGTAAAGTCAACAAAACGTTTTGATATAAGAAAAGTAATGTTTGTGAGATGAAAACAAGAAAAACGTCACTGTAGGTAAAACAAACTCACCATATTTATTAACTGCTAAAGCGTTGAATAAAAAAACAAATATCAGCTTTGTTCTGGTTCAATTAAAAATCTGAATAAAGACGTGTCCGCCCACTGTTGAAAAACGAAACACTAGTGGGACCAGTGCAAACAAATCCTGCCCCTAGGGTAAGAAACAGATTTCAAATAAAAAGGAGTTCATTTAAAAACAGTAAAGTGCATGTTTGGAGAAAAAGGCCCTCTCATTGTAGCTTCAGATGAACTGAGGAGGCTGTAAGGGTCACACACCAACGCATCTCATTTTTAAAAAAGGGGACACAGACATAGTGGAGTGCATTCAGTGTGCACTTAATGAGTCTTAATTTGGACATTCATATTTCATTACTGTACACACACACCTGAACTCCAGTTGAAACAGCACATCCAGTAGTTTACATGCATCATACACTTATGTTCATCATTCGGTTCTTGCACACTACATCAATCGGAGGTTACACAGAGTCTACGCATTCATACACATCAGCCTCTCAGGCGTGTGCATGGCTCCAGTATGTCTGCTGCAGTCCAATGCACTGAGGTTACATAGTGTTGTATAGCACAGGGATGGATCGCTGCTTTTTCTCAGCAGATGCTCTGCGAGAACGCCTCGACGAGTGTCCCCGGCTCTGCTGACGTGAGGTGGCAACCGCGCTGCTCCCAATACTGTCCGTCACCTCGCTCTCACCCGTCTCTTCGGCGGAAACGGCCCCAGACTGTGGAGAGGACGAGTCATCGCGGAGCCAACCCGTCTTTTCGGCACAAATGTTTAGAGCGAACACCTTCTGCTTCTTCCAGGTATCGTCGAGGTGGGATGGGGACGTGGAGAGAGAGTCCTGAGAGTGGGACGATGTGGCTCTGATGTGCGACCTCAGGTCCAGGTCGCTGAGGTCATTGGCTGACAGCTCCAGACAGTCCAGTTTGGCCAATGAGGCCGACCTCTTCATGAGAGAAGGGGGGGTGAGGCCTGCCTGGCGGATGCGAGCCTCCAGCTCCATGGCTCTGTGCCAACCCGTGGACTCCAGGAAGCTCTTGCCTTCTCGTCCGTTTCGGAGACGCTGTCCTTCCACTTCTGGAGAGGTCTGTTCAGAACTCGGCTCTTTACAAGGTCCGGGCTCTGTGTCCATGGCCTCTCTCTGTGCCTGAGGCTTCCCCAGCTCCTGTGCTTCACTGTCTGTCGTCTCAAGGCCGATGCCCTCATGGAGGAAGGCCTGCAGCTCACTCAGCGTCTGCTGAATCCTCTCTAGCTCCTGAGTGCCGTGAGCCAGCCTGCTCTGGGCCTCACAGCCGGGGCCACAGCCCCCCCGGCTGCCCTGGGAGTTAGTCTCCAGCCTTTCATCAGTGTCTGACTCCTGCACTGTTGCCCCATCCAGAGTCATTCTGTGTGAGCAGGCCTGGGGCAGGGTCTGACACTGCTGGCTTTGGCTGTGGAGCTGGCTCTGTCCTTTGGAAGGAGATGAGGTATTTAGAGATGGTTCTACTAATGGACTAGTAGAGGCCAGTGATGATGTCAGCATATGGCTATCTGCGGATGTGTGCACAGTGACAGGTATAGCACCAGAGACGTGGCTGTTATCTGAGTGAGGGGAGCAGGGAGGCTCGGAGAGGTTGTGAATGCCTGAGGGGTCGAGTCTTTGAAGCTCGTGTTGTGACCCTGTTTGTCTCTCTGAGTCTTTGGACTTAGCAGATTCAGCCATGATCTCTCCCTGAGTGTCACTTTGTTCTGTGGAGTGAATGGGAGGAAGGAGCTCGGTGCTCGGGGAGCACAGGGACAGTCTGACAGGCGGCTGTTCAGCACTGGGCGAGTGCAGCGGCGATCGCTGAGATACCGCTACGATCTCCAGTTCCTGTCTCAGCTTCTGCTCCAGCTGCTCGGTAGCCCGCCGCACCGAGCCTGCTGGCCAGTCGCACTGCAACATGGAGGGAGACTGCGGGCGGGAGGGGGGCGATGATGAGCCCGGGGGGAATTCACAGGACACTCCCTCCTCCTGAGGATCCAGGGGAATGAGCCGAGGGCTGTGAGAGGACGGAGTGAGGGGCGAAGAGGAGGTGGAGGATGGAGACGGAGGAAAGCACGACTCTGGGTGGCATATGGCTTCGATCTCAGTGACAATATGGCGAACTGATACTCCGTTGTCATGGTGAGGGTGATGAGGGCTGGCTTTGTCATCACTGTCTTCAGACAGCTGAGATACCTGAGAGTCGGAGAGAGAGAAAAATACCGACTGTATTAATTATATACTTTTATAATTATATATTATTATATCACAGGGGAGGTTATTTATGAATCAGAGAAAGTCTTCCTATAATTAACTACTTTATCATTATTCCTTTGGTATTTTGTTTTACAATTTTCTTTTTAAACAAGTGTTTGACCTCTATGGTCTTATCCCCCAGCAGGTGTCACTATAGAATAACAAAGTGCTGCAAGTAGATGCACTGTATGAATGTGTGTGTGAATGGGTGAATGTGAAACTGTACTGTAAAGCGCTTTGAGTGGTCTTCATCAGACTAGAAAAGCGCTATATAAATACAAATCCATTTACCATTTACTATGGTTTAGTGCTTGGTCTCTTTTAGTTCAGTATATGTTTCTGTTTGTAACAGACAAATACTGTCTCTTTCGTCACTAATACACAACCTCTGTGATGTTAGAACTATGTGTTTGAAATGTTGACCACCACTGGAACCAACCACACTTCTTAATTAGCTCCTAATGCAGATGAATGTCTGTAGATTCTTTTGAGTGAATTTACTGTCCAGAAAATGAACATGTGAAGTATGTGAAATTGCTCTAAAACATGTTAAGACTCGGGAAACTTCTTTATGGGAACTAAATAATAAAAAACACTGTTTAGCACACACACACACTTGAGCTGCTTCAGACATGCACTGAAGTCCAGACATTTTTGTGTTGTTGCAAAAATCCTGGAAAATCTCCTTCACATATGTAAAAGAGAAACTCAAAAATGCAATGTCTGGACTCAATTTTCCAGACATTTTCTCGGGGTTTCATTTCTGAATGCAGATTTCGATGTGTGCTTTGCATACATTTTACTTATGTCAAAAGAATTAAGGATTTTTAGGTGTTTGGATAACTGGTCAGACAGAACAAAACATTTGATTGCATCTTATTATCATTATGTGAGCTGCAGCATTACTTTAATACAAGTTGTAATATCTAAGAGAAAAGAGGACAAAAGAAACAGAATGAGTTTGTACCTGACACCCATTCCCCTGCTCCTCTTCCTCCTTATCGTCTGTTTCTCCGTTTTCCTCATATGGCGATGGAGTCCTCTGTTGTGTCTGCTCTGAAAGTGTCCAAGTCTTGCTGTCTTGGGCCAAGCCTAGAAACTTTTCTCTGGCGCTGAAGAAGTCGATGCTGTCCGTGCTGTGGCTCGATGAGCCGTCGGCATCCCCGCGGCTGTCGCAATCACTACCCACCTGTAACTCACTGGGGTTGTTGTTGTCATCGTTGGGAGCGAGCGTGTGAACCATTAGGAGAGGGGCACTGTTAGCAGGGCTGAGAGGGCTGTGTTTGTCACTTGTTAAATCAGATAATGACTGATCTATAATGTCGGAGTCAGTGGATTCCAGAGTGAGAGGGGAGATTTCCTCCGAGCTGCTTCGCTCGTGCAAAGTGAGGATTAATTCTGTGGGTTTGTGTTTGGGCACTGAAATGGACAGATGTGTAGGAGGACTCCGGCGAACGCGCTGGAGTTCAGGAGTAGGAGGTAGGATGTGGAGCGACGGTGGCGGGTGGGGGAGAGCAACAGGCACAGTGACCGTCACGCTCGATGAATTGTCCAGTCTTTCCTCTGGGACTGCAGCGGCTGCTCTGGGACTCGGGAGGGGAAGCAGGAAGGGATCTTCACAATCCGATCTGACCTCCTCCTGAACCGGTGAGACACACAGGCCGTTGGTGTGCGTCTCTGACTCAGACGCTGTGGAGTTCAATTTGGCAGAGTCTTCAGCACCGAGCGCTTGCAGCACAGCCACGCCCAGGATGTGATGCAAGGAGGGGGAGGAGGTGTTGTTGTTGTGAGAGTCCGAGCGGCCCAGAGAGTGAGAGGACGCTTTGCACATCGACTCCGAGCGATCCGATAGGTCACTGTCAGAGTGGGAGCGCCAAAGCTTATTGTGCCGTTGTTTGCTGTTGAAGAACAGAAATAATAGTGTGAGAATCAAAATGAAGCCTGAGAAATGAAAATATAAGTTACGGATGTTTCTGTATGACAGCTCACCTGGCCAGCAGAATTCCCTGATACTCCTCCAGCTGTTTCATGAAGGAAGGGTTTGGTTTGGTGACGGCCCGTTTCTCCTTCACAAAGTCGAAGGCGGTGTCCAGGTCCCAGCCGTACTCCTTCATGGCGTAGGCGATCACTGTGGAGGCCGAGCGACTCACGCCCATCTTACAGTGAACCAAACACTTAGCACCGGCTTTCCTGACACACAGAGAGAGAGACATGATAAGATTGTGTTGCATTAGAAGATCGAAACTTGTTAGAACTTAAGCAGTGTGTGCGAGTGTGTGGTGCCGGTGTTTAAGCTTACTTTGCTTTAGTGATGAACTTGTAGGTTTCGTTCCAGTACTCCAGCAGGTTGGTGGCCTCCTCATCGTACACTCTGATGTTGTGGTACTCAAACATTCCCGGGAAAAAGTTGTCTATTTCCCTCGTCACATTCAGGATGTATCCCACTCTACATAAATGACAGGAAGAGCCAGGGTGACTTGACTGATATTGAGCATATTGACTACCCAGATGCTGAATTACCTAATACAGCACAGGATGAACATGTCTATGAACTATTTTGGAGTTTAATGATAACAGGAGGCTTGATTAGGTTGGTTATCGTTGATGTTAGAGTTAACTTGGGTTTTAACACTAGTAAAACAGAACATGCAAACAAGCACGACAAAACGATGATGAAAACGATTATTCCGTCAAAAATCTATTTAGGGAATGCCTAAATGCATAGATTACAGATGGAATCAAACCAATGCATTAGAATACATTTTCACTTATTTATTTAAATGTATTAAAATTCAGATCATGAGAAGTTACACTGGAGAACTGTAGTGACTGATCTCTTACCCACTGTTCTGTAGCTCCTCCAGGTTGGATGCGTTCCACTCGGAGCCCTGCAGGTAACAAGAGTCAGGTCAATGTCAAAGTTAACAAATGCACGTTCAACACACACTACTTACCTGCTGTGAGTAAACCTACACTTTGACTCAATCAGCTGTACATTAATCACTGACTAAAGACGAATAGACGTATAACTGCTAATATCGTATTTATGAACAGGAGGTTCCACTATTACAGGGACACAGGCTCTTACCAGATAGACGTGTTCAAAGATCTCAGTGGGACTATCCATCTGTCCCAGGATGACTATCATCTCGTTGTCTATGAACTCTTTGAACTCCCTCAGGTTACACACCATCTGCATCTCCAGCTCTGTTCGGATCTGGGAAAGAACAACAACAATTCAGAGAAGCACCATGAACACTATCGATGAGACAGTGCTGCATCTGTGGCAAACAAAGAGGACTGATATCAAATTCTCTGCACTAAAAAAGTCAATCTGTTTCTGCAGGAGTACGGTTAACATTCTATAATAGTTCAATGGTGAGGATTTGCACTATTTAAATCTAAGCGTGAACACCTGCATTTTCAAAAACCTGGATTTGTCAAACCTAGATGTGAACATCACTTCATGCATGTGCCTCTCACCTCCTTGCAGGTGACATTCTCCAGATCTTTTTGCATCATGATCTCTCTGAGGCGTGTCTTGATGAGCCTCTCTGTGCGCTCCCTCTCTGTGGGCCTGTGGATACAGACACAAACACCTTTAATAAAAAACAACTGTAACACACCCTTAAAAGAACAGCAAAATTCCGGACACAAAGGACCACCTTCACAGTCCCAGAAGCAACTCTTGCATTCTGTTCATTGATTCATTTTCGCTCCAGTCTCAATGAGACTACTTGTTCCAGGAGAGAATTGCCACTTTGTTCGATTCTCAGAAACTAGAGAGGGGAACAGAAAATCTGAGATTGTGACCCGTTGGCGATACCACAACAAAGTCTCCTTGTAGAGTTTGCCTGTTGTTGTGCTTAGCTGTGTTTCTAACTGCTCTTCTGGGGGATGCATTTCGCCCTCGGACGTCACGCTGATGATGCCAACAAGTATCCTAATTACCTCTCAGGAGAGAAGAGCTCATCTTGTCTCCAAGCTTCTATCGTGTTGCGTTGTCTCATTTTGTCTTGTTATGCTTTCAAGTGATTTCTCATTATAGCAACGCCCAGCAGTGTGAGTCAGCAGTCACAAAGGGGCTCAATGGGGTGGCCACAGATGTGTAACTGCAGATCTAAAAGCATCGGTCTGTGGTGGGACACTAGAAACAGTCGGCTTGTTTATGTTAATGATAAAAGTCTTACTGACCCCAGGAGACTGAGTCCACTGAGCTAAGAGAAAGAGAAACTTTTTAACCTTGCCAACAAATACAGGTTATTGACATCCAGTAACACTTTAACCTCACAACAAGTCTTGATGTGCCCACAGACAGCCTGAAGGAGGGACGGCCACTCAGAGAAATAAAGGAGAAATGGAGCATGTGTGTGACGCTTGTATGATGACGGGAAGAATGGTGATAAATAGTGGTGACCAAGGTATGGAAATTCTGTTCATTTGTTGAATCAGTGATAAGTATCTTACGGGAATTTACAGCAAAGCCCATAAATGAAACCCTTCCTGCTTTCTCAACCTTTCCCTCAGTGCTTCTACCAGGAAACAAGCTGCCATGTCAACAAACATTAGCACGTCATATAGTTCTGGCGGAGGACAGACTATTATTGTCAGAGCGTGAGGTGTGTCTGTTTCCAGTCAGGCAGTAAATATGGGTGTTTCTTGACTATCAAGTGTAAAGTGTACCTTGCCCTCTCTTTTATGTCCCCGGCTTCTTATTCTTTTGATCCATGGGAAACAGGTGCATGCAGCAGCAGAATATCTTCCCTAATGCCCATGTCAATTCTCTACCTCCTTCTCTTTACCTGCCACCTGCTTCTCTCCGTCCCTTTATTGCTCTATTTGTCTGTCTGGATTCTGTTTTTCCAGACGTACTTCAAGCCAGCTAAAGCCTCAGCTAATTTGGACACTCGAGCACATCTGAAGTGTGTGTACACATGACTAAGCAGGACGGAGCGGAATTTCCCTGGTATTAGTAAAGACATCAATCCAGCTGCCTCTGTCGTTCACTGCACTCTCTCTGCTCCCATGCGATCAGCTGACAACTCTGTGTCACGGATACAAGTTGTGTATGTATGATCATGAGCCAGTGCACGCAGTTCAGTCCAGGCTGAATGCGTGTGTTTTTGTTTGTCGCCTAGACAGCATGTGACACCAGCACGTGAAGAGATGTTGGCTAACGCTGTTCAGACTGAGCAACATATTTCTGATCTTGCTGAAATGCATCCTCTGTGAAAACATCTTGTGCTTTCTCTGAATCTGGGATCCAAGTGTGAGCAGTGTGAGTGATAGGTTCAGGTCCTTTCTGTGGTGCATTTCTGGGAACATGTTTGTTGAGGTTTATGGGCATGTTCGTCCTGCACACTATACCTTTCACACACAGCTGAAATACATATGTAGGTGTCATGTATAGGATGCACACCACTGCTCTAATAATTATAGACCTGGCTCAATCTGCACCATGTAACAGATTCCACCCTTTGTTTATAGTTTTAGTACAGTCAGCTTCCTTAACGCTGTTCATACAATGTACATGTGTGTTGGAAGAATCTCCTACATGAATTAAGATCTATTGATGTGTGTATGCAAATGTGTCCTGGGCCACTTATGAAGGATTCAAATGTATTTTTACTCAGTGCCAAAATATGTTCATTAGTTTGTGGCCACAATGTCAACACACTCTCGTGCCCCACACACGGCAACTGATACATCTGTAAACTCACACTGGGTAAAGACATCATCATTTGGGCTTAGGGAATATAAATAACATGCATGATTATTTGCAAATAGAGCAGGGAAGTAAGATCCTATCACAAGTGGTCACAGGAAGCACGTTCAGGACAAATTGTGAGAACAGACAAACTTCGCCCTGTCCACTTATTATCGGATCTCTCAGGTCGGATGTTAATACCAGATCTGAACAGGGCCTTGGTTAATTCTTAAAATCAGTATTAGTTAACAAGTGTTCGCCAAAAACAACTTTTGAAATGGATTCTTACTATTTTGTGGATTTATGTATTTTATGTTGTGAAACACTAGTTGCAGTATAAATTATTTGTTATCTAGTTAATGTTCATTAGCCTGTGGGATGTAATGTAGGGTTGCTTGTAGGTTTCCACCTCAACACATTTTTTAAATGTTCACTCCACAGGAATTTTACACCACACATCATTGGAGCTGAGCCACTCTCTGGCAACCAAAAGAACATATTGTGAAAATGATTCTATGCCTAGTACGCATCACAATCCACATTATATTCCAGATATTCCTCCATCAGTGAGAAATCTGGAATTTTGAATAATGCACTGTTTGGTCACTCCTGTTCTCTTACTCACAGGTCTGTGTAGGGGACAGGTGAGTTTGCACGGTGCGACTCTACGTCCTGCATGGCGTTCCACTCGTTGACACAGATCTGGTTAGAGGAGATCCTGCTCTGGTAGTAGCTGATCCATGTGAGGAACAGGCTGCCGGGGTAATAGTTGTGGCAGCGAGCCACGTCTAACGCCTTGTGGAGGGACTGGAGGGCTGACCTGAGGCAGACACAAGAGAGGGATGAAGATTCACACTTGAGAGGTTGTTTCAACAGTTATAAAAAAAAATACAGAATGAACTAAAAGTCAAGTTTGGAGATGTTCAGATACCAGCGTTAGAAATGCCTCTGATACTGCAGAAAATGACGGGTCCAGCGAATCTATGTACTGATCCAATGCAACTTCTTTCAAAGTATATCACTCTCATCCAGAGAAAACTGCCATTTTCTTTTCCTGGAAATCATTTGTTCTTCCCCATCCAAAAACAGCACTTGCCACTAGCAAGTGGCCTACTGTTTTCAGAGTGGGACGAAGAAGTAGTGATTTTCCTGTAGTCCAGCGATAGGCAGAGCTAGCTAAAATGTCACCAATTGGCCATATTTCATGTTGGAAAGTCCCACAAGTAAAATGGCTATGTACTGTATACAGTTTGAGAAACTTTAGTTTTGAGGAGTATTCTGTATTTTTAGATCCATTTATGAATTTATCTTTCACTGATGACTGTCAAACTAGATAATAAAAGTTATATTGCACTCTCTATGCATTTGTTTTTCAAATGGTTTAACCTAAGACTGGCCATACAACAATGATTGGTCATCAATTCCATATACGGTTAGCAAACAACTGTTCAAATATGTTGCACAATTTTTTTTCCCGATGCACTGGAATCCGATCAGTCTACACAATCAGCCGATACACAACGTTCAGGTATTGGAAATTGAGTTTAGGAGGGGAAAACTAACATAACATCTGTAGTCTGGAGTGACAAAACTGTTTTCTTTATGCTAATATGAGATGGAGAAAAGGATAAATAGTGATACAAGTAGAAGAGAAGAATTAGTAACAGCATATATGAGAAAGGGGAGCAGAGCTAAATAATTACAGAGGGATTACAGCGATGAAGAGATATGATGCAGAGATATAAACCAGGACAAATTAGTGTATCAGAGAATGCTGAGGGAAGTGGGAGGTCAAACAAAGGGACAATAAAATGAGGAAATGAAGACAATGAGTACAGAAATGAAGAGGAAGCCCTGGTATGTGAGACAGGAAGAGATAAAGAGGAGACTGGGAAGCAGAGTTATAATGAGAAAGAAGAAGGGGAGAGAGAAGATAAGCATCAGTGACAGAGTCGAAGGAGGTCAAAGTCAAAGGAGGTAGAGAAAATTATGTAGTTGTTTCAGTGCTACAACATAATCTAAATGCAACTTTACATAGATAAAGATTGCTCACCACATGGCCTGGACAGAAACAGGCTTGAAGACATGAACCCTGTTCACGGTCGAGACACTAAAGCCACTGTGGTGATAGAGAAAAAGAGATTATTAACAATGTTATAACAATAACAAAGTGCCACAATCATACTGCTAAATAAGGTCAAGAAGTGAAGAAGTTGCCTGCAGTCAGTCTCTCGCCCCTAGGTATATTGAGAAGAAGCCGGATGTAGGTGTTGTGTCTTACCCATCTCCATCCAAGTGGATCAGAGTGTCACTCCACAGAGGTAGAATCAGACCCACCGTACAGCAGCTGGCAGGAAGATCCACATGTTAGACCACAGCACATCAAAGCAACATACACTGCTTTGAAGACGTTCAAAAAGCAAAAGAGGTTAAGGATAGGAAAAAGACATCCTTTATTTCGAAAAACTTTAATTCATTTAAGTAGCTTAACCTATTTAGACCGGATCGAACATATGCATAAAGTACCTTTAAGACCAGGTGCAACGTTTGTGTGCATCTTGCCAGATAAGACATGTGACTAATGAAATACATTGTGATATACTTGCGACAAAGGCCGCAGCATTATGGGGGGTTAGGGTTTGTTCACGAGGTTTAGGAAAATGGTAATGATTGACAATGAAAGCCAAATGTTTTTATTTAATGCCTATCTGCTTCATAGACTTTTTTTGTAAATGTTGGCAATTCTGTCAGCTCTTCAGAAAACAAGGATTATGTCTTAGGTCTTAATGGGTTAAAGTCAGAAACTTATAATATAATTAGAAGACTTTCTGGCAAATTCAAGATTAAGATAATAATGTCAATATCACAGTAAAGCTAAATAGAGGGACAGTAGGCCATGTCTCCTAAGTTGCTGTCACTAGTGTGGGATATAAATACATTTGATATAACAAGAAAAGACAAAGTTGTGTGTTGTTGTTGTAGCACCAACCTATCAGAAGAGACAAAGTCCATGCCGAGAACGATGCTCTCCTCCGTGTCCTGTCGGCCGTTGGTGGAGACGACCACCATGTAGCGGGTTACCTGAGGGTAGGAGCTCTCCAGACGCACAGCCTGAAAGAAAAGACACAACAGAGAGATGAAGGACAAACAGCAGAAAGGCCTACTGTGAGAACTGTTATATAATGTCTTCTTAGGCTCTGGAGGAGCTTTCTAAAGCCTGAGAAAATAACGCCTCATATGAAATCAGGGTTATTCTGAATTTTTGTCATGAGGCTTCAATGTCTTATCACAAAGTTGGTATTACAACCTTGGGTTGTGTAGTTTGAAATATGTGGGCGTTCACCCAAAAGGGCAGGTCGCATTAAGGAGGATTCCTTTTTTTTTTTTTTTTTTTGTCTCTCACAAGTCTTTTCTCTGACTTTTAGAAATGAATAAAAGATGCTTCAGGGACTTTAGAGAAATGAATGGAATTCTTAAATACAAAATCTGTTGTTTAGTTTACATTACCTAATGAAGAACTGCAACCAGCCCCTCTGGTACAATCTCCCTGGTAACAAGACCACTCTGCTCCTGACCTTTGCTATTGTGTGTGTGCGTGTGTGTCTGTATTACGTACCAGTCGGATGGTGTCCTCTGGTCGCAGAACGGTGAACATAGTCTGAAGGTGTTTCTGGAGATCACCTGCACAGATAGGATTTCAACATTCTTCCTAAGTTTCAGTTTATTTTGGACAACAATCGTACTCTCGGCATTTAAAGGTCAACATAACACAGAGGATAGTGTATCAGCTCCCCTGTGGAAAGTTTCGAGTGCATTAACACTGGTGTCTCTTTCACTGAGGCCTACATCTGAAGAAAAAAAAATCTCAGCTCATCTCAAAACATAAAAGGTCTTCAAAAGCTGTATTTTCCACTGGCAGCAATTTTTTTTTCTCCTGGTGTAATTTTCCTACTTCATTTTCATTATCCAAACATGTTGGTGGACATTTTTTTAAATATCCAACAAACAAGCTGTCCACCACATGGCATGCAACAGCAAACTGATTCATATGCCTTGTTGTGAAACTGTTTCAGCACCAGCTGTTCCCCAAGATACTGCACAGAAATGTAACTTGAAAAACTCTGCTGTTTAATCTCAAGTTCTGGGAAAAGCTGCGGCTTTCATTAATGTGCGAACAAGTCTTTACCTGTGTGCTTGTTCCTGCGCTGGCTGATAGGAGGTGCAGAGTTCGGCGTTGGGCTGTTACCCCTGGGAAGGAACAGGGCTGCACCTTTTACTGTGAGGAAGCTCTCACTGATACTGATGGAAGAGAAAAGAAGAAAAATAAGACATGATTGAGGCTTCAAACCCAAAGACGCTGTCAACTTGTACAGTTGTCATTTCTTTTGTGTGACTTATGCAATTCAAAACTCTACTTCACTTCTTTGCACATGCCAACCCCACTTTCTCATAATAAGCACGAGATGTGGACAAGGAACAGACGGGTGTTGTCATGGGCTTATGTCACTGTCACAATGGTCCTTTCAGTTGTCCTCTGATCGGCAGACTCCCCCAAACCAGACCAAGGCAAGCCAAACAAGACCCAGGCCTCTATGGGAACTCAGAACACAATGTTCTGTGCTTCTCCACACAGCTGGAACACACACACACACACACACACACACACACACACACACACACACACACACACACACACACACACACACACACACACACACACACACACACACACACACACACACACACACACACACACACACACACACACACACACACACACACACACACACACACACACACACACACAAAGTTACTCAGACTAACAGCTGCCAGTACAGAGGGATGGGAGGATTGAGAGAAGAACAAGAGGTCCGAGAGGGAAGTCAGAGCGACTCCCCTCCTCCACAGTTTTGGAGCAGAGATAAGAGCTGGCCAGCACATAACGGTGCTTGCCAAAGCAGGTCCTATTAAACGGGGTTCTGTTTCTCTCTGGAACATTTAATCTTATTAGCTGTGACTGAGGTCACTGCATCGAGGAGGACACATTATTAACTGTGTCTCATGTGGACAACAAACAATGATTGTGTGAGTGTGTGTGTTTAGATTCATACAGTTATACAACATACACATCAACCAGGTTGGAAGACCCACTTCTGTAGCAGCTTATGAGCGTGTCAGATGACAGCCATGGGACCCATAAACCTAAATGATGCTGTACAACAGGGCTGCCACCTGAACTACATCCACAATAATGTGATCATTTTAAAACCCTAAAAAGTAAATTATCTCTGTCCTGATGAATCATACAATTCTCGCTGTTTATAAGAAATAAACTGTGTATCTTAACTCACATGAAAATGCACATCTAATGGCCATACACATGGTGTTAATAATAAGCAGATAGTGTGCAGCTGTTTTCTTTAGTGCAAAATATCATGAACAAGGACCATCAATGATTAAAAGTGTGTACGAAACACATACACGCAGCAAAGGTGATGCATTTTACAACTAAAATATTTGTAGTGTTGACGTAGCAGGCAGGCAATTAGGTACAAGTCAAACCTGCAGGAACTTAGTATATAGGAGCATAAACAAATACAGTCACAAACTTTAAAACCAGGCAATCCTGAATCTTAGATTTTGTCACACACCTGCTTTTGGCTTAGTTTGATAAAACTTCCACTTTAGGCTGGATGATATGGCCAAAGTCAAGTTAAAAGTTTTCATATCAGTTGATATCTACAATTAACGCAATAATGTTACATTAGTATAACACAGTTTTTTGCTCCTGGGTGAGGCCTTTGGTTTTCAACTCTTCTTTATGAGCAACACAGCTTAATAATTCACAAGTTTGATGTTGTCAAATATGTGATAAACAATATATTTATACATATCGAACCTTTGTCATATTGCTTTGATGAAAAATTATAGAATACTTTTTTTTAAATCTTGCACTGAATATGTTTTTTTTACATTTTAGACTTTACATAGGATATTAGCCTAAATAAAGCTAATAAGAGTTTTAAAGAATTCAAACGTCATGTCTTAAAGTATGTTTCAGTGAATGCTCCAGACAAATTGTTCCCAGAGGTAACACTAATCCGGGGAGTTGGCCAACCTGTTCTACTAAACTTGAATAAGGGCGGTTTCGTAGCCTCTGGGCCCAGAGACTAGAAAAAGAACTGACAATGACACACGCACACAGGGAGGATCACTGGGATCAATGAAAGGCAAGTGATGACATCAAAGCTACGTAATTGGTAGATGTTACGCAAACAGTGTATGTCACACCTTAAAGCCATAATGGACAAATTGTGACTTGTGAATATGGGCTTTACACATTTTGTTTTATTGATTTGATAAACTTATTTTAAATGGTAAACCACTGTGTTGGATAATCTCTCCACCTTAGCAGCAGGTTTACACTCAATGAACCCAACTCCTACAGTACATCAGGGTCTAAAGTTCTTCGGTTTCACACTCGGGGCAACTTTAAAAAAAAACCCACATGTCATCTGCCAGTCAGGCTTCCTGTTATCCCCCTTTACTCTGTAACTTCATCTCTCCATCCTCTCAGACACCCGACTGTCCTTCCTGGATATTGCTGAGGCTGTGGAAGTACAGAATCAGGAGAAACAGACAACAGAGGGCTTATATCCCATAACCCCTCCACCTTGACCTAGCTGCTTCCTCTCAGTCCTCCCTTTCTCACTCCCTCTTTTCTGCATTTCTCACAACTTTGGCTGCTGGCCTAGTTTTCATTTGTCACTCTCCTTAATTCCTGCTGTACCATGTCCCACTGACCTCACACACACACACACACACACTCATGAACTGTACTTGGCAATGACCATGTATAGCAGGGCTACTGTACAATGTCATCTGTAAGACAACACTCGTACTCATGCACGTGCATACACGCAAACTTGACCTCTTCTAATTTTGCACAGACACACTGACAAAGTGGAATCGAAGCCTGATAGATAAGAAAGATGGGGGGACTCTAATAAGCATTCTAAAAATACAGTAGTCCTTTAAAAGTTTCAGCTATTAACTATTAGCTATTAGCCTATATTCAGATGTGGACCGTCAACTTACTGTACGTGCACTTTGACATGATGCTAACTGACAGGTTTAACACAGCCTGCACATGCTTTGATTGTTGGGACTAGTTTGAGGCTGTGTTAGAACAGGCATGAATATGGAATATGAAATATAGAAAGTAAGTAGACACAAAACATACCCTGACACACAAAAATGCAGACCATTACCACACACTATATCCAAACTAGGGATGAAGCAATTTGTCAACATTTGTCAAAGGTCTATCAGTATTCACTCTTTTGTTCATTAACAGTAAAATAGTAAAATTATATTTTTATTACTGCAACATTCACTGTTTTTCACATTCACATTTATATTTGTCCTGATATACATAATACACTGAGTATCTTTGGGGTTTTAGTTGAACAAAATAACAAATGTTAATAAATTGTGTTAATGTACACAACTAAAACTACCAATGTTATGACAAGTTCTGCATCGTTCTAAGGAAGGTAACAACTTGATGGATGTTTTGATGGCCAACCAACACAGGGAGATTTCTCCTGGTGCTGTCGACGGTCTGTCTGACTATGAGAGAGAGACAGCGACAGCAGGGAAAGAGTGCTGTACTTAGTGGAGCGGCAGTGCTAAACACTAAGTTAGAGACCTTTTATGAGAAGGGTTAACAATCTCTGTTCATTATGAAACTTTGCGGAGACAAATTAGACTGGCTGCCATAGTCTAAGTAATTAATGGGATTAAAATGGACCCACTCTGGAAATGACATTATCATTAACTTATATAAAACAGTTTGAATGTACTAAGAATAACTACTTTATGATTTAGTCATGAAGACAAATGGGAAAGTGTCTGTTCAATCAGAGTAACTGATTCAACTGCAAAAATGTGCTAACAAAGGTAAAAAGGGGGCAACACGTACAACTGTATTTGCCTTCACAAAGTATTTGAATGAGGGGTGGACTTTTCAATAATGGGAGATAGAGAAAGGAGACCCAGTCCAAGCATTGCAGCAGAGAGTCGGTGGGTCATCTTTTAGCATTCAGCCCTCCCAGGCTTTGGGCTGAAGTGAAGCAGTAGGTACTTGTTAGGGCAACAGTCGCAGACACAATCATCCCTATGTAAGGACCACTCCACACAGTGGGCAGATAACTGGGTGACCCCCCCCCCCCCCTGCTGTCCGTGCCCATATTAGTCACTCTTAAGAGGAGAGTGGGATAAATATAGGGCTTGGCTCTATGCAGGGGCAGGCCCTGCTAAGGCCTTACGAGTTTGCACCAAAGACAGATACAGTCCATGGGAGAGACAGGGAGCTGGCTGCTGTGTCCACAGCTGCACATTGAGCCCTGCAGCTTCGGGACACAGGTATGAAAATATGTGTCACAACCAAAACACAGTGACAGATTAGTAGAGAGAAAAGTCAAGTTCATTCGGTGTCATCGTCCTCAATTCTGCCGGTCTTGGGACCTTTGTCACACGTCATCTCTTCATATGTCTACTTTCAAATAACGGCTAACTTCTACGTAAAAAGTTCAATGAGCAGTTTGCTGGTCAAGGCTGGAGAGACAAGAACGGAGAAGATGAGGGCAGCCAGGAAAGAGCAGGGTCAGGACAGATAAAGAGAAAGGGAAAGCAGGTCATACTAAAGATAGACTTTCATCAACGTGTACAGACGCCAGTTGACACACTCCGCAGACCCAGTCTTTTCTGAGTTAAGACCACGGGTTCTGCTACAGTTTTGATACAGTTTCCTTGATGACCCAGGTCTGCACAGCGGCCAGCCAAGTGAGCTAAACATACCTGACCAAGGCATGCAGGCTATTCTGAGACGGATTCAGATTACATTTAAACTTACAGTTCAGACAAACTAGAGGCAGACAACAGCATTGAAGGAGCTTGGTAAATAGTCAAAGCTGGTCAAATGAGGCCACATCTAGATCAGTTTGATAAGAGGTTCCATTCAAACTTTGATAGCTTTTGGTAAAAAAAAAAAAAAAAAAAAAAAAGTTTAATAACTTTTACTTTCCAGGAGACAACCGTTTACAAATACTATCAGATGCATGGTAACACACAGGGCTCACTGTGATAAACAAGGTAGGTCTACAGTTAGTTTGACTTAATGTCATTTAAACCAAGTTATGTAGGTTATGCATCACATGCACACAAGCATAAGGACGGACCTATATCCAGCTGCTGACATCCCTGCTCACGGTGGTCACGTTTCAGCCTTATCTATTTTCTTTGGAAAACAGGAACATGACACAAACATTAAAGCGGAGCGGAAGAGCGGGGCTTACTGGTATTTCTAAAATTGGTGGGATAACAATGGTGTTTTAGATGCCATATAGCCACAGGTAATACTTAACTCCATCAACAGCCTCCAGGCTTGTAATTACTCATTCAAACCCTGGTTAAACATTAGAGGCCTGCTGAGACACTGGCGTTTACACAATAAACAAACAGACATGTGCACACACACACACATTACAAACCCAGACACATGACTTGGTGCTGTAAAAAAAAAAAAGGATGCTACAACCCCTTGTTGTGATAAGCCGAGCATCCCTTTCCATCCTTATCATTACAGTGTTGTCATGATGAAAACAAACATCATGCAATGTAACCAGCAAAACCAGGAAGTCAGAAGATTCCGACATCTGCTGCGATTTACTAGGCACACACACCTACCAGTATATAGCTTACAGATACACTATCCTATCAACCTTCCTTATACAAACTTAGTTTGTAAAGAAAATTTCTTTAAAAACTGAGTGCAGTTCAAGTAAAAACTAAATGTTCGGTTTCCGCAAAAACTTTGCGGCACGCTCTTGCATCAAAGAGCAGAACAACAACACAATCAAGACACACCATGCAGGTTGAGTTAGATTTTTAAAAACCAGCCAATTCTCATGCAGAGGCACAACCAATTACCGACAGCACGGAAATGTTATGAAACAACAGCAAAAGACCAAAACTTGAACTAAATTCAATGACTTTGTGGAAAGTTGGTTAATGTTGATTTGATCATCTTTTAATCTAGTTGCAGTAATTTATGCATTGATTTCCACTCAACCCCCACCGCTCACATGAGAGTTTGGAAACACTCCAGCAGACGAGTCTGTGATCTGTTTGGAAGGGCAGATTTGTCTTCACCGCATGGACAAGTCAACTAAATCCTTTTACATCCCACAGGAAAAGAACAAAAAAAAACTCTCTTTGCCTTGATCTGTTTAGACACTGTAGATCAGATAAGATCACAAAAGGATGAGATAACTGGCAAAGGACAATCTCTTCATTATCCTCTACGAATCCAGAACATATAATATTTAGTTAAGTCTACTGACCCCCTGACCTAAAATCACTTCTAGAGATCATGTGTTTCTGACCAGTAGTCGATTGTGTAAGCATTTCCAGAGTAGCCTTGTAGGGGTTTACAACAAGATCTACTGTATTAATGGATAAAGGTTATATTAAAAGTGACATGTTTCCTGTTTTCATTAATTAAGTGTCAGTAGCCAACTGGATGCAAGCCAAACCTTTGTGTCTTTGAAGAACATCATCTTCTGGTGAGTCAGAGACCTCACATTTACTTTATATTTGGACGTGACATTCTACAGAAAACAAGAATGGTACTTCCGAAGAGAACAAACCACAAACAAGGCCCAACAGTCGCCTTAAATTCGATCAAGTTGCACCATATCACTCACACACTCAGAGAGATAGTTCAAAAAGTGTGCCTGATTTATCATTTTGATCAAGATTCATGCCAAATGAAGAAACACTTCTCGCAATGTTAAAGAAAACGAAAAAAATTCATGGACCCGCCCCCTGAACCAGATCCTCACCAAAATGTAATGGGTTTGTCCCTGAGCCACATCGAATCCTTACACCAAGTTTCGAGAAAATCTGTTATTTTTGTGTAATCTTACTTACAAACAAACCACCAAGAAACAAATGGACCAGGCTGAAAAGAAGTCTACCTTGGCCGAGGTAAACATAAGAGGACTTGAGAACATTACGATTACTTTTCTTATTCATGCTCATGTACGGTGGGGTATTATTCTGATTGATTATTCATTCAAAAAGCTCCTGATACTAACTTGACAGCAACTATCACTCCAAGTGCCCATGTGTTTAAACAAAGAGCATCCCAACCTTGGACAAACAGAAAACTCCTGATGTTATATGGTGCTCAGGTGATCTTTGATATTTGTAGCAGCATGGTGTGTCTGGACCTGTGAAACAGGTAGGATGATTCACACCATATGCTGAGCCTTTATGTCTTAGTAAGGTCAAACAGGAGCAGCCATATGAGTAAGAGCCTGCTACGTCAACAGGAAGTACAGATGACACTGATGTTGCATAACTGTTTCAAAACGATCAGCTTACTCATTGTTACAGTAAGTGTTGAAATTGGTCACATTAATCATAATAAATCAGAATTTTATAAGATTTGGTCCATATTTAAATTGGAGTATGAACAATCTAACGATCCACAACTCTAGGTTATTATATCACTGTTACCCTTTATGTGATCATGTGATATCAGAGGCTGTAGTGGTCTCCACTGGGACTGGAGACACATGCATAAAGTTAAACTTTCCAGCCTGAGTATCCACTCTCCACAGCGGGCCAGTGTTTTCAAACTTACAGCTGGTTGATTTGATTTGTTGACACCACCGCGTCGTCGCTGAAGTGCGGGACCATGTCCGCCCCGCAGCAGGAGCAGAAGCTGGCCGGAGCCGAGCTGCCGGAGCCGGGCACCGCGCCGAGGGTCATGCCGGCGGTGAGGAGGGGGTCGGTCAGGTGCTCTTGGTCCCGGGGAGAACTTGTCACTCCTCTCCCGCACTCATGTGCTCCGGCATGACAAGGAGGCGAACCACGGACTTCCCTCGGGTTCGAACAGTCGCGGTACAGCAGAGAAATGACCCAAAACGAGTTGTTTCCAAAACCAAACTCTGAGGCGTTCAATGAAGCTCAGAAATCTAGCACGTTGTGTTCCTGCTCCTGACACCACAGCCCGAGGTGTCCCAACACAGCGAGAGAGAGTCCCGTCTGTAAAACAAGTTCCCCGGGAGCTTTGTAAACATTATTCCAGCGTCGCCCCCGCTACAGAAGGCTGCAGCGGCCTTTCCCCGTGTACAGTTATGAGACATATGGCCACGGTCAAACTCTCCCCGGAGGAGTCCCGGGAGGGAGGAGCTGGAGACACGTGTTTTGGGAAGAGCGGAGGGCCAATGAGGAGGAGCGAGCACCCAGCCCGCGTGGAGCCGAACAGCTGGTCTGCAAAGAGCTGGAGCCCGGGCACAGTGCAGGTGTTTCCTCCAGAAGGTGACCGGCCTCCTTCCTGATAACAGGGTCTTCTTACCGGTCAACTGACTGCCTGCAAAGCTGCATACTCCTGGTACGCCATGCTCAGGAGCAGGGGCGGATCCGATGGCGAGGCCAGGGGAGCCACTGGCCCCTCAATTCCACCTGTTCTGTCAGTATTCTTTATATATGAACTAGTCAATTAGGAACGATACTAACCATACGTATTGAAGTTACTGGCAACCACATAAAACATTAAAAAAAATGTGATCGTGGCTCCATGCAGAAGGATAACAACGGACATTTAGGCTTAAAATATTGGCAGGGCTTATGGACACTTGGGTGACACCACAGGAGCAGCATGGAGGCATTTTATGGTTGTTGTTCTGTTTTAGTTTTTCTATGTTTGAAGCCATGGACGCCAGTTACTTTAATTGTGTTTGGCTGCAACACTGTTTACCCCTGAGACTCCATAAGTGTTTTGTGGACTCAGACACTTCACCAACCCCTCCATCGGCAAAGTGGAGAGTAGATAATGAGTGGATTTTCATTTAACTATCCCCGAGTTTTTACATTTTCTAAGCTTTTTTGAAGTACACATTGAGGATTCATTTTCAAAATATATTAAGGGATGTAGTATATCCCAGCAATTATCTAGACTGTGGTAGACCCGCTATATACTTATTTGTGCCGCCACAGTTTCAAAACGAACATGAGCATGAGAGTGACCTTCGTGCCCTTGAACGTGCACCACCGTTAACGCCATAGATTGAACCAATACTGTGGGAAACACTGAATAATCTGTGGCTTGCTCAAAGCTATAGTGCTAACAGTAAAAAAAAAGACTTTAAAGTGCACCTTTCTGAATCAGGAATTGTGCATGGATGTTAGATATATATGGGCCCCTATTTATAAATTATGGCCCCATATTTAGAAAAATCCTAGATCCTTCACTGATTATTAGAATAAACTGCTGCCTAGCAGATGAATGAGTGCCCTAGCTGGTTCAACAAGGTCAATAGTGGATGTGCTCATTAGACCAATGTAACAGAGTCAATTGAACCCACATGGTCTTTTGTTTTTTTGGCAGTCAGCTTGCCAATGAGACTTAACCGGTCTCCTCTCCACCCTTTTCCCCCGCCACACAAACCCTTGTGGCTGTGTTACATAAGGAGCAAGTGCAAATGAGAAACAGGCTGAGGATATCCAGACTACGCTGCAGCCCCACCACCACCACCACCACCACATCCACCGGCAGCAGCAGCAGGCCTGGTGTATCTGGGTAAAGTGGAGATAAAGAGGAGTCTGACTTATCAAGAAAGTCTGGGGAAGAAATTTCCCTTTACATAAAGCTAATGTGTAGATATCGGATATCAGCAAACACCCTTTATGCTATAAGATGGACTCAACGTTTTGGCCCATTTTAAAGCCCCATAAACATTTTATATTCTGCTGGTGGGCCAACATGAGGGGCCTCATGTAATCAGACAACAATTTGAAAAACAACTGAACTGTACTGAAATGACCCCTTTGCAGCGCAGCTAAGCTTTGTAACAGTGTTAATGTAAGATCTGTTATCAATAGGGAGGTTTGGCTGAGAAATGGAGCACTATTAAATATGCTGTTACACAACAACAAACATTCAGAGTGTTCACAAACTTCCCAATGTAATCTGAACAATATGCTTGTGTTCTAGGTCTATGAAAACACTCTGAACTGTGGGACTGAGGAAAACCTGACTTAACCTTGACTGACAGTAGTGTATGACGGCCTTGGCTGATAGTGGATCGGAGTAATAATAACTAGCTAATGTATCTTAACTAAGTCAAATGTAGTATTTGACAAGAGTTGTGTTGCATTTCCAAAGCCCAAAGACACACATTGATAAGCACACATTCCACTGCCTTCTTGATCTATGTGATGGTGGCTGTTCCTCAATGAGCTCATACATGTGTTGGTATCCGTGCTTTAGTTTCTTATACTTATTGGCTGACATATACACAGTAGAGTTGCTAAGAGCTAATATTGGTCAATATATCAGTTTGGTATTAAAGCAGGGATATGTATGGAACGATGCTGAAAGTAACACAAAACTATGATACTAGAAAAAAAGATTTAGCAAAGATGTAATCTTTAACATTCTAATATAATCAAAAACTGAACTCGATTTTGTTCTTTTCATTACTAAAATTCAAGACAGGAACAAAGGGAACATATGAATGCTTCACACGATAATCATTGCTTCTGACAACATGTCCTCACAAAAACAATCCATCCATTGCTAATTTTACATGAGTAAATATACGGTAACATTACACAAGAATTGTACACAGATGATTCAGCAAATCCAACAACACTATAAAGGTTTTAAAAGCATTTTAAGATATATTCAGTATATTTTCCTTAAAAATAAAATGTTATGCTATATCAGGATACTTTTCTTTCTTGGCTTGATACTGGGAACAGGACAAGGTGACTGCATTATTTTAACACTAGACCCCACATGTGTTCTGCTGAGAGGGTTATATCACATATGGACCAATAACAACTCTACCCCTCTGCCGTCACACTTAACTCTTCTTCATCTCACCTTCCCCAACGACAACTCCTGCATCACAAGACAGATCACAAGCCCGTGAACTCTGCCAGCAACTGGAACTACAAAGTCGACCTGAGCGCAGCTGCTCCACTGCTTAGTCATGTGGTTCCGTTTAGTCTCATCCAATTTACCAACATTCAGAGGGAATTTATGTTTTCTGTGGGCTGGTAACATGAGAGTCTGTTTTGGTGTTTGGCTGAGCGCTGGACACTGTTGCACAATCTCTTTCCACTGCACGTCTTCATCTGTCACTCAATGGGAACGGGCAGAAATATTCAAGTCAGCGATGTTCTAGTCAGGGAGCTGTGTATATTTAAGAGCGTGCATGTTTGTGTGTAAATGGGAGTCATGCTAGAGTGAGCCAACTATCCGGCTGCCTGCATAGTCAGTGCATTTAATGTATCTTTCAAACAAACAGTCGTCTTACATTTCAAAATGCCAAACACTTCTGAGTATGGTGGATTTATAGAATTAGCTGAAAACTTCTGGTCTCAAAACCACCAAACAATTACAGAATACTTTTCCAGATTAAATAAACAAAGAAAAGAACAGCCTGGACTACAACGCCTTTAGTTCAAATGTTTGCAGAGTGCTCAACACACTGAGCTGAGATAGGAGCACTTAACCTTGGAGAAACACAGATGCCTGGTAACTGCCATATAAGACAAAGACAGATCTGTTAGTAGAAGTAGCCTTTGTACTCTAATCAAACACATAGCATCTAGGAAGCACTAGATGAAAAATATAGTTTGATTTCAAACAATGTAGAAATGATCTTCCAATGCTAGCAATGATACATTATTATTTGTTAGTATGGAGTTAAAACAAACAGTGCATTCAGAAAGTATTCACATCCCTTCGCCTTTTCTATATCTGCAGCCCAATGCTAAAATAATTTTCTCATTGATGTATCTAGACTGAATACTACAAAACGAAAACAGAATTGAAATTTATTTTGTAAATTTAATGAAAAGTCAAATTTAAGGTATGTGACATTGAAATTTTCCTCAGGTGCCTCCTATTTCCCGTCATCATCTTTGAGATGTTGCTATGCTTTGACAGAAGTCCAACTGCAGTAAATCCATATTGCATGGAACTGATTTGGAGACACACATAACCAATTTATGAGGTCAAAGGAAAGGCCTTAGTTTAGAGAAAGGGTTTTGTCAAGGCACAGAAGTGGAGATGGCTACAAAGAATCTGCTGTTTTGAAGGATCTCAATATCCACAGTGGGCCCCATAATTCTCAAAGGTAACAACAAGGACTCTTCGTAGAGCTGGCCATTGAGCCAAACTGAGCAGTGCAGAAGGGTGTTTGTAAGAGAGGTGAGCACCAGGAATCCTGTGTGAAAATTGGAGAAAACACTACACCTAACGGTCTGGGCTTCGTGACAGAATTAGCCAAATGGAAGTGAAAGACAGATGAAAGCCTGCTTGGAGTTTGCAGAAGGCAACTAAAGGACTCTGACCGTGAGAAACACGATTATCTGGTCTAATGAAACATGGTTGATCTGTTTGCCTCAATTTCAGGTTTACAGGTTAAAGGCACAATTCATCACCCAAAGTACAAAGTCAAGAGTAGCTTAGGGACAAATCTGTGAATGTCCTTGAGTAGCCCTGCCATAGCCCTGAATTGAACCCAATCAATCATCTTTGGAGATGCTTGAAAATGGCCCTTTACTGTTAGTCCCGATTCAAGTTGACCGAGCTTGAAGAATCTCAATAGAAGAAAGGCAGAAAATCCTCAAATCCAGATCTGCTAAGCTTATTGTGTCATCACATCCAAGAGAACTTGAGGCTCTAATCGCTGCCTAAACTTTCAACTATATAGACTATACGGTGTGAATACTTTTATTACTAGTGTTTAACTTTTTTTATTTTTATTTAACTTTATAGAGTATGAATTGTAGATTGATAATGCCATAAGGCTGCAATATAATAAATTTGAAAATCTGAAGGGGTCTGAATACTTGCATATACAGTATGTTGCAATGTTGAAATTCATATTTTATACTTTATGTTCCATATTTCATTGACATTGACATATTCATCTATGGATACAGTATATTAACTGTTCATACCACAGAATCAAGAGAATGAATGTAGATAATTATAATAAGTTGTAAAAAGAGATACATAATATTCTTTGTGCAGCATGTAGAACATTGTGCCCCACAGTCAATGTATCATTTAAGTCTTAACAGTGATATATACTCTATGCCCTCGTAGTCGCTCATCTATGACAGGAAGTACTCAGTGTTAAACAGTGAACATGGAAGGCTGAAGGCAGGTGGAGTATCTGGTGCTGGTAGTAAATGACAGAGGAACAGCCCAAAACGCTTAAGAGACAGGTCTGCACATGATGAGCTGCTTCTCATACAGTTTGCCCTCAGCTTGATGTTTGTTTCTGCAGCCTTTCCTTCTTGCTGTAACAGCAGGACCCAGTTAGTGCTTAGTCTGATGAACCTGTTCTGCTGAAAGGAGTCAATTCTATTACAGGGATATTCAGAAGTGCACAAAGAGACTTGTAGAGCGAACGACAGTCAGTGGAGTGTATTAGGTCGTTTGCTGTTGTTAAGTAAGGTTTCATACCATCTTCTCATCAAGATTCCCCTCTTCACTAGTGCCTCTTGTCACGCAAATTTATTCTTCAAGATGTTAAAATAATATGAAGAAAATCGAATAACTCACATTACTCATTTTTCAAACAATACCACAATCTGCATTGTGTTGTGTAAAAGGAATTGCTGTACTGGAAGGAAAATGGAAAAACTAATTCAGGGAGGGAAAATTGAACTGACACTCTTGTTGACAGGGGATTTTCTCTTCCATCGCCTCATTGGACTACAGTAGATACAATACATGATACAGGCCGATAAATAAAATGCAAACCAGCCAGTGCAAACCACTTAAACAGTGACTGTCACTGACATTTCAGATGGACCATGAAATGGGTGCTGTACCAGTACACTGATTACGTTTACATAGACAGAAATATTATAATATTGCATTAAACCAGATTAAGACAATAGTCGGAATAAGACACTGCCATGTAAACAGATGACCTTAACCCAAACAACCCATACTTGATAATTACCAAATAACCCATAAAGAAATAATGAATTAAGGCTAGGGGGTTATTGCCTAATCACATTAAGTAGACATGTATACGTCTCAATCAACATAAACATATCTGGCAGGTAATTGCTTGACGTCACGATCACACTATGCTATAACATATAAAGAGAGAATGATTGTAAAAGTATATTAGCAACTCATGCAATTTTCATAATTGGATGCTACTCAAAATTAAGGTCAATAATTAGATCATTGGTGTCCATGTGAATATAGTTAGTGTTTTGCTGCATGACCACCTTTAATACTGAGAGGTAATAATACTCATAACCTCATAAAAGAGGAGAATGTTTCATTCTAACCCACCCAAGATATTTTGGTGCACTGATTACATTAAGAGTAAGTTTCAATCTAGTGACCTTGCGACCTTTCACAGCTCTGTCATGTCAGCTGATCGCCCTGCAGAAGGTTATATGTGAGGTAGGATTCACCTCTTTCATGAAAATACCATAGCAGAACAAAACTCATCAGTCACTTTGACCATTTTCAACCATTTCAAAGGTTTACAACAAAACCATGAAATGTTGGTTTTATAACTCTTTCTTGACGGTGTCAGAGGCAGCGGCGTGTAACATTATACATAATTGGTTTGGTGCCGCTGCGACAGACAGCTGTTTGTGTGGATCTGTTTAATAGAGATGTTGCCAAAGAAAGACAATAAGGGAGAGAAAAGGGACAAAAATAAAGAGAGGGATATAAACTCAAAGTGAAAGTATTTGATTATATTGCTCCACTGGTACTTGAATCCATATGTAGGGTGGGGAGAACTCAAGTGGACCCCAGCCCTTATGTAACACACATTAGAGGTCACTCAGCAAGGCCCTTTGCTGCACCCTGTGTGTGTGTGTGTGCGCGTGCTTGCGCTTGTGTGTGTGTGTAAGCGCTAATGCTGAGCAAATGTTGAGGTAACTGAGCCAAATGGTAAAACAGGATTGTAATGACGTTAGGCATATAGGGAATAAGCTCTGTATGTCAGTGTGTGTGTGTGTGTGCTTTGTTGTATTACCTAACAGATAATTGGGACCACATGTCCATCTCAGCTCTATTGGGGTGTGTTTAAGGCTTGTAGGAGTGATGTCACCACGTTCAGTGATCAAATATATCTGACACGGCCCCAAATCTATTCTGGCATGTTTCAAGTTTCATGCAGTATAGATGCTCAACATGAGGCATCATCTTGGACCAATCATACACTGCTATTTTTTTTATTACATTGTTTGTATGGGTTATTACCTTCATCAATGAGGTCATGATTTGAGACCTGTTTGTCTGTATCCTGGTGCGTTTAATAAAAAAACATATAACATCCATAGTTTAACTACACGCCTGTCTTCTGTAGCTACGTTTGCTCATGTGACAGTAGCAGAGTTGTTAATTATGAGTGACAAGTTCTTCATATGACATGAGAAGAAATGCTGATATCTGCCATGGAGAAAGTAATAGCTCTCCTCTGTCATAAATTACAATAAATCTATAAGAGTTACGATGTATTTATTTATTGTGATAAACTCTCCCTCTGTTTTTTAGAGGCTAAGTTTTAAAACCAGAGTGGACGCATGAAGAATAATCAACAGAAAAATGATTCCCCTAATCTATAAAGATATCTGCTGACATTTATTATGTCTCACGTTACTGTAGCCTCAACATTTCCATCCATGTTAGGATGACAGAAATCATATATCATGTAGATATAGTAGATGACTTGATCGTTTTCAAGGGATCTGATTGGTCAGTAGTTTGGCCGTTTTTAGTTAAAGAAGCAGCTGCTAATATTTCAGCTTTGTTAGCGAATGCATGTGTACACACAACCCTAAACTCTCACGCTTGACAGTCAGTGCACGGCCCCCTGCTGAGTGAATGAGCTCAGGAGTAAAGACTTTGACCCTCCAATAATGACTGCAGACCAGTAAAGGCTCCATTATGCTTCTCCGTGTCTGTGGCGCGCGGAGAGACAGACGGATCCCACGGACTCTTTTTGATTTTTGCTTTTACGACGACTGTACGTCTGAAAACAATTCACTGCCAAACAGTAGGTGGCGCAACGGAAGACGAGTTTAGAGAAGCCTACCTCTATGTTCGAGAAGAAGTCCACGTGTGTTTATCTTCCTACTTATCTTCCTGCTCCCGGCTTTCCTCACACACAGTGAACGGTGGCAACTAACAGAACTAAATAAAGTGACACCCAGCGGGTAAAATGCTGATGTAATCGTTTCTTAGCGTAGCTGTTCCCCGGTCTTGTTTCTGAACTGCGTTGCTAATCCCACAGCTTGAAGCCACACAGAGGCAGCTAGCTTCCCCCCCAGCTTCCACACACAGTCAGCAGGGACTCCGGACACTAACTACTGCCCAGTGGTTGCTTCTGTTTTTGAGAAACAGTGTCATGATAGAAGTGGAATTAATGTCGTGACGACGGGTTTGTGCGCTGTTACCACCGCAGTTAGCATGGTGGCTAGCACGCTAGCGCCGTTATGAAAGCTTGTTATAACCGTATGTGACCGTACACACATGCCGTCAGTGCTCTAACCAGCCACCGTCAGCCGGACAACTCCGCTGGCTTAACACACTTGTCACATTAATCGTAGAATTGTAGTTGTGTTTGGGTTTATTGTGATACAGGGAATGAAACCGGAGGTCCGGAAATTATGTCGTTCCGAAATGCTGTCGTTAGCGGACCAATCACAGCCAAGGGCTGTACCTAGGCTCTCCAAAATAGCCACGGATAGTTAGAAAAATCAGAGGTGCACGAAAAGCTCTCCGAGGCGCTCGGAGTGGGCGTTTCTCTGTCCGTTTCTGTCCGTGTCAGTAAAAACGGAGAAGCATATAACGGCCTTAAGAGCCTGATCAACTTTTCTCTTTTCCGGATGTACAGAATATCATTTTGCCAGACAAGGTCTCGCTGGGCTCATGTGGTGCAAGACATGCATGAATGAAAGCTGAGAGATTTTCTCAGATTTGGCCAAATCCCAGAGATGAAAAAAGAAAGAAAGTGATCCAAATCCACTTGTAAAATGGAACTAATCTCCCGCCAGCTGTTTTGACAAGCACATTTGTCCCTGTGCAGTGGCAATGGCACATCATACAAATGTGGGTAATTCTGGAACGGGTCACACAGCTATTTTATTAAA